>NC_062271.1:21495331-21795331 GCF_916048215.2 Malus sylvestris
TCAACTGTCTTAACGTGATGTTCACTTCTAAATGAGACTACTGACCATTTCTTTTTATAAATATTTTTACTTGAGACCTTGGGGATGTTCCAATCTCCAAAGTCGACACTGTCATCAGTTTGAAAATCAAGTTTTTGTTCTTCATTAACAATATCTAGGATTGTGCCTAAAATGGATCTAGAGCTAGTGCTGACCGTTGAATTAGATCTAAATAATCTACTCATGAAATTCACAATACAGGTAAACAAAATACAGAAAACTTAAATACGTCACCTTCCTCACGTATTAGCTAAACTCCTTCCCTGCTCATGCGATCCGCTCATGCCTCTCCTGGGACTTATTGTTTGGAACACGCCTTACTGTTTGGTTGGGGAGTCGAACAAATAGACTTAGAAAATTAACATATATGATAGACTGCAGATTGAAAGATATATATATATATATATATATATATATAAAGCTTGGAGATATCAACGCTACATTGCATGGAGTTGGAAACTTTAGCATGAAGTGGGATGATTGCAGCCATGTACGTATTAACTCTCCTTGCATCGCCACCAGTCAAGACATGCATTGTTACTTTATGTTGGTCTTCTTCTGATTGGACCAACCAAATTACTTAGCCTCCAAGATAAGTAACAGCTACGTCTCCACCAATTAATGATTTTCTAGTTAGATCTTACCCACTGAAACTAGCCGACGCATCTAGTCTTGCCGCCGTCATTTTCCTATAAATAGGAGATTAACTCCATTTGTTTTTCCAACATGAGCTAGCATGCAATGCATGCTCTGGAGATCGTTCACTTAATATATATATATATATATATATATATATATATATATATATAGATGTTTATGTGGAGAGAGATTAGAAAAGAAATAGGGTGGAAGAAATACATGATGATTTAGGAGTGATCAAGAAACTTGCTTAAGTACATGGAGCTTAGCTATTTCGGTAATGACGTGGATAAGCACGTGGAGCTTAGCTATTCTAGTAACTACGTGGATCTTTGTTTTAGCTTTGGAATCTAGGTAGAGGAAATACGGCAGGCCTTTCTAGAGATTGATTCTATTAAATTTTCATAAACTGTTATAATATTCTTAATCTTTTTTTATTGATTAATGTGGTTGGATGTTATTTGGATTATTGCTTCAGTTAATTGGTTATTTACTTGTTATTGGTTATGGAATTATTGCTGCAATGCTATCATTGAGAATATAATGTGATATATGTGAAAGATGAAATGACATTATTTGTGCATCACTCATGTTGTGAGATGTGGTTGGAATTTCAATGTTGAGATTGGAATTCGGGAAATAAGGGTAGTGAGAAAGGATCTTTTGTGTAGTTAAATCTATTCATTGTGAAACTAGTTCCAGGCGAGCCCGGTGTGTACATTAGAATAGGATATCGGCAGGAATTGTTGATGTGCGTGATTTGGGCTGGAGATCAGTGACTTAGATAAGATCACTAGCAAAAGGGGTTTATGAACTTGGGATATCGTATGAGGGTTAATTTCTATAATAGAACATTCGAATCACCATTGCAGTGGTAAAATGCACGGTATGGGACGTGCAGGTCCGCGTGTTTTATTATATAAATTAACGACTGTAGCTGAAAAGGTTGGATTGCATACATGCGTTGTTATAATTTATGATTTGATGTTTGGCTATATGATTTCATAACACTTAATTTTATATTGTCAATTTACTATGATAAGGTTATGTACCTACTAAGTTGTTGAAGCTTATCTCTCTATTATTATGCAGGATGAGATCGAATTAGATGTGAGAATAGAATGTTTATTCATTTATTTATTGTAGGTTGTAAAGAATTTTTTATTTGTTTAAGAATCATAAATTATTTTAATAAGAGGACTTTATTTTCCAACCCGTTCTAATTTCCTTTTATTTATTTAGCTTTTAACTCACATTTCAGATTCGGGTTTGAGTTGTTATTACCAACCCGGGTTTGGGGCGTGACAGAATGGTATCAGAGTATAGGTATTAGACACCCTTGGATAAGAAATGTGGGAGAAGATTAGCATGAGCCAGATAAGTTTGAATTTAGAAGTGTCTGTGAGATAGATTTTTGGAAGTAAAGGTTTTGTTGGCCTCTGGTGATATGTAGAGTTATGAAATAGGCTTGTATGTGAAGTCAGTTTTTGCTTAAGAAAGGAAATTAAGTTTGATCCAAAAACGAAAAGGATGGAAGTTAAGAATGGCATGCATATAACTTTAAGATGAATTTTTGAGGTGAAATGGGTTCAGGAGTGACTAAAGGATGAGAGAACTTGAAATGTGGAGTCAAAGTCCTGATTTGGCAGGAGTTGTAAGAACTAAAGTGTTTTTATTGGAGAAGTCAGTGTGTACTCAACTAATTGACTCTGAACAGTGAACAAATAGGAGTATTTAAGTAAACGCTTAAAAAAACATATCTCGAGAAAATTTGTTAGTTAGTTGAGGGATTAGAAGCGATCTTAGAGTTAAGAATTGAATGAGACGAGAATTCGATGCGACATGGAGTTTGTAATTTCTGGTATTGTCTTGATCTTGAGTAGTGGAATAGTAATAATGATTTTTGTGCAAGGGATTTATAGTAAGCTAGCTGGACTGAATAGATTCTAGAGTCAGATACTTTAATTAGATTATGTTATTCATGGACTTTGATGCAAGAGTAGGTGATTACAAATAATATCTAAGTTTGAATATGTCTTTGGGTTAATAGGTGGGAAAGATGTGAAGTTAGTAGTCAAGCTTTGTTGATGGACTGTAAGGAACTAAAGTATTTTCGTTGGAGATTTAGTAAATATCCAAAAGAATTTGAAAGTACCTATATTGGTACATAAATGTTTGAATGTCAAGGATTTTATATCGTCAAAGATTTTAAGACTTTAGACTGTTTAATGAAAATTAGGTTTGAAAAAAATAGTAGAGATGACATTTGTACTAACACTGGAAGAAATAAGAATTTTTTTTCTTTTTTTTTAAGGATGCATGGTGAAGAAAATAAGAGCAAAGGACCTAGAGAGAATGAAAATCACACTTATACACTTTTGGTGATATGTGTATAAAGAAAATGTGAAGACAGTGGAGAAAGGGAAAGTGGGAGTTTCATAATTAAGGCGACCTAGAATATTGGTTGTTTAATGGAATCATGAAATTAGTTTCAGATTGATGTCATAAAGTGAGATTGCTGTAAAATTTTAGTTTCTCAGTATGTGACTTTTCAAAGAGGATTAAATTATTTTGGATTTGGAGAAATAAGTAATGAATGTACAAATTTATATAAATACTTGGAAGAGTATTAAATTTAAGTTGAACTCTCTCGAGTATATTTGAGACAAGATCCAAAAAAATAAAAAAAAATAATAAAAAATTGATATTGAGGACATAATTTTTTGAAGACGTTAGTGGACAATAGTATTGTGATAGACTTGTGGGATAAGGATTTTAAATGGTGTTTTGATACAGAGTGAATGCTGCATCTTGGAGGAATGCAAATGGTGAAATTTCTTAAAGGAATGATATTGGAATGTTTCTAAGTTTCAAGGGAAAAAGAGTTATCAATTAAGAATTAATAAGCTGAATTGTCAAATTTGGCTTCTGGAGAGAAATATTATGAGGTTAGAGTTGAAGGATGTATTTTTGTGGTAGCATGAGCTTGGTGATATTTTATAGTCAAGAGAAGTACTTGGAGTATGCATATGTTTTGGAGTTTCAATACATGACTTAAGTGTGGAGATTAAACACACAAGTGTAGTGTTGAAGTTTTAGTTTGTTAGGTAGACATATTTTGATTGTGAAAATAAGACTGGAGATTTGTTGTGCGATGGATATTTGAATTTCATTACCACACAACATTGGATTGTGTGATGAATCAGATGAAATCATGAATAACGTGTGATAAGAAGAGAATCAATGTAGTGGACCAAGTAATAGGTTCCGAATGATGTAAACCATTCAGGCATCAAAAATACCATGTGTAGCTATGATTCTATTTGGAAACTACATTTAGGGTTTGGTTAAATGGCCTTGTTAGTTACAAATACTTTCATGAGATTGTAATTAGAGGCAACTGGAGTTGTGGCAATTAAGCATTAAGATTGGAGGTGCAATCAGAATGATCCTATATACATAATGTGTCCTATGAAGAAGGATCGATTAGTATAGTTGAACGGAAAATGCTTAGGAATTGGTAAGTACCTCTTTTGAAGGTTAGATGGCAATACCATGGAACTGAAGAAACCACATGGGAACTAGAGTTCGACTTAAGAAGGAAATATTTGCACATGTTTGATGTGTTGGGTAAAATTTGAGGACAAAATTAGAGAATATGAATCTTTACAAAATGATGGAAGATTGGATCTTCTTATTACCTTAAAGGTAAGGTACTACTAGAAAACAACATAAGGAATTTGAAGTTGACAATTCGCATCAAGGTCAGTGTACAAGTTCAACAAGCTTTGAAGCCGGAGAAATAATTTGGGGATGAAAATCCGACATTTAGATACTCATCTACATTTGTTGTGTGGTTCACTATTCAGTGGAATGCACTTGCAGTATAATGACTGGAAAGTATTAGCTATTTGTTTCTTTTCTTATTCATGTAATCATTGTCATTCTCTCGAGTTAAGGGACAGATTGGCCACCGGATCTTTGATACTCCATAGTGGAATGTCTGTTGATTTATGGAATAAGAAATATGACAGATAGCATGCTAAGAAAATTGTGCAAAGGGTACCCACAATTTTCTTGGAAGTTTATGTGTGTTCAACTAAGTACTAGATATGAACACGAGTAACTAGTCGCTTAAGATTTGGAGACTTAGATGAATCCTTACTATACATGCAACTATGGATTGACATGGAAATTAGAGTCCGATCAAAGGTGAAAACTTTGGACTTGTCAAGTAATTGAGTGTTTAAAGTAAATTTCGAGAACGAATTTTTTTTTTTTTTAAGGAGACTAGATTGTGAGACCCTGTATTTTAGAAATATATGATTATTATTATTATTATTATTATTTAAAAAGAGTTTCATTTTACATATGGGGTGTGATATCCACACACCCCATTTTACTTCTCACACACATTCTTAATTTTCGGCCGTCGGATCGGATGAATTGAAGAAGATCAACGGACATAAATTATCAAGAGGTGTGTGAAAAGTAAAATGGGATGTGTGGATAGCACACCCCTTTACATATTTGTATGTGTTTTTGAGTTAATAGGATCTTATTGAAAAAGATGACGTGGTATCGAAACAACCTTATAGTTATTAGTCCCTTAGTTTAACTCAACATATCTATCTACTTTAGTTTATACATTAAATCCCTTTAAGCACTTCCTGAAGACTTCTATAATTCAGTTGTGGTGCTGTGGCAATATATAGTGACTATAAACTTCCCCCTTAGCATTTTTGTGATGACTATATATATATATACAGCCTGGAGCTATCAAAGCTACATTGCATGGAGCTAGAAACATTAGCTTGAGGTGGGATGATTGCAGCCAGCCATGCACGTATTAACTCTCCTTGCACCGCCACCAGTCAAAACATGCACTGTTACTTTAGTTGGTCTTCTTCTGATTGGACCAACCAAATTACTTGGTCTCCAAGATAAGTAGCAGCTACATCACCACCAATTAATGATTTTCTAGTTAAATCTTACCCATTGAAACTAGCCGACTCATCTAGTCTTGCCGCCATCATTTTCCTATAAATAGGAGATTAGCTTCATTTGTTTTTCTAGCATGCAATGCATGCTCTGGAGCTCGTTCACTATATATATATATATATATATATATAGATGTCTATGTGGAGAGAGATTAGAAAAGAAATAGGATGGAAGAAATACATGATGATTTAGGAGTGATCAAGCAACTTGCTTAAGTACATGGAGCTTAGCTATTTCGGTAGTGACGCGGATAAGCACATGGAGCTTAGCTATTCCAGTAACGACGTGGATCTTTGTTTTAGCTTTGGAATCCATGTAGGGGAAATACGGCAGACCTTTCTAGAGATGGATTCTATTAAATTTTCATGAAGTGTTATAATATTCTTGATCTTTTTTATTGATTAATGTGGTTGGATGTTATTTGGATTATTGCTTCAGTTGGTTATTTAATTGTTATTGATTATGAAAATCTTGCTGGAATGCTATTCGTTGAGAATATATTGTGATATATGTGAAAGATGAAATGACATTATTTGTGCATCACTTATGTTGTGAGATGTGATTGGAATTTCAGTGTTGAAATTGGAATTCGGGGAATGAGGGTAGTGGGAAAGGATTTTTTGTGTAGTTGAATCTACTCATTCTGAAAACAGTTCCAGACGAGCTCAGTGTGTACATTAGAATAGGATATCGGCAGGAATTGTTGATGTGGGTGATTTGGGCTGGAAATCGATGAATTAGATAAGATGATTGGCAAAAAGGGTTTATGAAATTGGGATATCATATGGGGGTTAGTTTCTATAATAGAACATTCGAACCACCACTGCAGTGGTAAAATGCATGGTATGGGATATGCAGGTCCACATGTTTTATTATATAAATTAACGGGTGTAGCTGAAGAGGTTGGATTGCATACATGCATTGTTATAATTTATGATTTGATGTTTGGCTATATGATTTCATAACATTTAATTTAATATTGTCAATTTACTATGGTAATGTTATGTCCCTACTAAGCTGTTGAAGCTCATCCCTCTATTGTTATGCAGGTTTACGAACTAGACATTCAAGAGGGTAGGCAGGATGAGATCGGATTAGATGTGAGAATAGAATGTTTATTAATTTATTTACTGTAGGTTGTAAAGAATTCTTGATTTGTTTAAGAATCATGAATTATTTTAATAAGAGGAGTTTATTTTCCAACCTGTTCTAATTTCCTTTCATTTATTTAGCTTTTAACTCACATTTCGGATTCGGGTTCGAGTTTTTATTACCGACCTGGGTTCGGGGAGTGACATGCACACTCATCAGGGTCGTTACTAATGAATACCAAGTTATTCACATATACAATGAATGTTGTAAGCTTCTCATCCCAACGTTTCAAGAATAACGTGGGATCACAATTACCTACTTATATCCAAATTCTCTCATGAACTTGGTAAACCTACCAAACCATGCTCTCGGAGACTACTTTAACCCATACAATGATTTTCTGAGTCTACACACCTTTCGTCTATGCATGGCAGGAACGTTACTCCCTGGTTCCTCGGTTAAATCTCCATGTAAGAAGGCATTTTTTAGGTCAAATTGTTGTAGCGGCTAATCTAAGTTTGCTGCTAAGGATAGTAAAACCCAGACTGTGTAGTCAATCCCATACTTCTGTGTATACCTTTTTGCCACCAACCTTTCTTTAAAATGGTCCATTGTCTTATCTGCTATGTATTTCATGATATATAGCTACTTGCATCCCACAGGTTTCTTGCTAGTTGGCAAGTTTGTTACTTCCCAAGTAGCATTCTTCTTCAACAATCCTAATTCCTCATTCGTTGCTTCTTTCAAATAGACATCTGCTAAGACCTCCTGCACACTGTTGGGAATAGGTACAGTAGATAATTGATAGACAAATGACTTATTTGATTCCGACAAGTGACGGGTAGACACATAATTGTTCAATGGATATCTCACTCCCGAATCTAAGTTTGGTTCACTCACGGGATATTTGTGTTTACATTTAGGATCAGCCTCATAACTAAGTTTAAGAATACCTCGATTAATGCGCTCAATAGGTGGAGCATCTGGAGTGGAAAACGATTAGTTATGAATATCAACTGAAGACGAGGAAGCAGTAGAGTGCAACTCTGCTGCTGGCTTTTGATCTGTGCAATATTGTGGGGTCGTAGGCCCAGATTCCATCGGTTGTTGTTGATTCGTGTCATACTCCATGTTTCCTGAAGCCACGGGCTGGCCCTACTGGCCTTGACGCCCACCAACCGCAGGCTTATCTTACTATTCCTGAAGTCCAGAAGCCACGGGCTGGCCCTGCTGGCCTTGAAGCCCACCAACTGCAGGCTGGTTCTGTTGATCCTGAAGCCCAGAAAACACGGGCAGATCCTGCTGCTCCTGAAGCCTAGAAGATGCGGGCTGGTTCTATTGGTTGTCCTAGAGCCCAAATGTTGTGGGCTCCTCAACTAATGTGGGCTGCTGCTCGTCAATTCCAATCGGGCTAACATAATCATAGGTCCGAACTTTTTCATCTCGTATCTCATTCTGAAGTGAGGACTCAGACGAACCATAATACATCTCATTTTCATGAAAAATTACATCAACTGTGACAGACATTTTCTTGGTTGGAGGATGATAATAACGATAACCCTTTTGAGCTATGACATACCCTAAAAATACACAACGAGTAGCTTGAGGTTCAAGTTTACTCTGTCTTTGCGGTGCGTGGAGGTCGACAAATGCTACACATCCCAATATACGTAGAGAAAGATTCAAAACTGGTGGACAATTAGTTTGAGGCATGAGGGCATGCAACGGCATTTGGAAGTCAATGGTGCAAGATGGGAGACGATTGATAAGATATGTTGCCGAAGTTAGGGCTTCACCCCAATAATGCAAAGGGAGTTGTGCCGCCAAAAGAGAAGCACAAACTACCTCTAACAAATGTCGATTTTTCCACTCAGCAACTTCATTCTGCTGAGAAGTGTAAGGGCTCATGGTTTGATGAAAAATACCATGCCTATCAAGGAAGGCATCAAGGTCCGCATTAATGTATTCACCTTCATTGTCACTTCGAATGACTTGAATATTCAAGTTATACTGCACAGTAACCATCTTATGAAATTTTTGAAAGGCCAAATTGACTTCATTTTTCGATTTCAACAAACTAACCCAAGTTATTTGTTCACCAATAAAAGTAACAAACCAATGAGCGCCATCGAGAGTAGCAATTTTAGATGGACCCTACACATCAAAATGCACAGTCATAAAATGAATAGAACTTTTGTTCAAACTTGAAGGAAAAGTAGCTCTATGGCTTTTGGCCATTTCACAAGCCCTACTTAAACTGAGAAACATTAGTATTAACAAACAAACTGGGAAATAGCTTACGCAAGTAACCAAATGAAGCGTGTCCAAGACGACAATGCCATATCCAGAAGTCTGACCCTTTATTATTCTCTCCCTGAGGCGAGTCAACTAAAAGAGCCTGAGCCAACAATCTAGTAGTTTCTGATGTCAACTCCAAGTAATACAACTTTCCTCGTACAGATATCCTTGAAAACGCAAAAATAAGGCTAAAAAATAACCAAACAATGTAAGGCAAGGGTTATTTGTGCAACAAATAACAAATTATAATTTAGGGATGGAACCACGAGAACATTATCAAGTTTCATGGCATCAAATAAAGCAACAGTGCCTTCCCCAACAACAGGGGCAACATTACCATCAGTGACATTGACAATGGTTTGAGTTAATGGTTTTAGAATCGGAAGTTCTCTACAATCATAAGTCATATGTTCAGTAGTCCTTGAATCAATTATCCATGTAATATTCATAACAGTAGTAGAAGTGTATAGAGGTTTACCATCATCACCGACCGTGGCACTTGGGGCTGATGCCTAGTCAATTATACAATTTGATGTGCTTTTAGATTCAGCAACAGAAGCACATGCTTTGCCTGCCACAGTAGTGGTCTCAGCCTTGCCAATATGGGTTAAAAAAGAATCTATTGACAAAAAATATGGGCAGCAAGTTTACTGGACAACAATGCAGATAATTGACTAAATGGTCTTATGATGTGTTGATCTAATATGGGCAGCAACAACGCAGAAAGTTGCTTGCTGCTTGAGAATAAAGACGAAGCGGCAACAACACAAAGTTGCTCACTAATCACAAATCAGGATGGCGCACCGAAGCCCTGACGCGGTTAAAAGGCAGTGGTGTTGATCAAGGGAACACGGGGATAAGAGAAGAGGAAACACGGGCTGCAGACTGCAAAGTTTTCTGGGCTGTGAGACTGTCTGCACACGTTCTTGGATAACAATGATAGAGGAATCGCTCGCTATGATTTGAGGACAGGAACGACACTTAGTCGTTCGATACGGTTTTCTTCTGAGGGATAACAATGGTAGAAAAACACCGCTCCCTGATTAGAGATTGTGCTTTTGTCATGCACAACAAGTTGGGTTTTGAACTGCACACTGAGCTACCTAGCACAACGAGGTTTTTTTTTTTTTGGATTTTTTTTTTCCGACCTAGTTTTGGTGCCAAGAAGAGAATGATTTGAATCATTATATTATTCTTCTTCTAAATTTGAGGTATAATATACAATCCTAGAGGTGCCATGACAAAGAGAGGATAATTACAATAATTACAATCCCAGATTACAAGGGATTAACCACCCTAACTAGGAATTCCTAAATTGTAGGAAACTTTATACAAGTCAACATCAAGTTTCGGAACCCCCATTGTTCTGAGCATAATATCCTGCTGGAGCTAATTTCTTAGAGTGCAAACCATTAATATCAATCCTCACATGGTTATTGATGTCACCTAATTTAATATTCTGTATGCTGTCAAGCTCTATAGCAAAAACATGATTGGCTTCATTGCCATTGTTGGTGTTATTAAAAAGGCCTAGTTACTGGGTCAAAAAAGCTCCAAAAATCCCCTTGTTGGAGAAATGACGAAGGCAATTTCGTGACCACCTGAAATTGTTACCAACTGGATCTGATAGCAAAGACAAAGGTGGTAAAGAAGGAGAAATTAGTGGCATTGGATGAGTTCTTGAAGGTTACTGGGTAGGGGTGGAAGGCATGGCCGAGTTTGTAAGTATCATTTGTAAGCGCCAAACAACCATTGGATGTGAACTTGGCCGTGCCAGCAAAAAATAATCCGAAAAATCATGGAGGCAACAAGTGATTTTTTGGGTTAAAAAGACGAGATTACTCTCAAGGCACACTGGGATTCTCATGCACATGCAACGGACAATAACAGTTCAATCAAGAAAGAGTCGAAGGTGATCAATATGAAATTCATTTCATTTTCCTCTCATCACTTCTTATCAATCCCTTATTGATTTTATTCAAAAGGTAACTCCCAAAATTTCATATTTAAATTAGGAATAATTACCATGTTAATTGCAAGATATTATTTCACATAATATCTTGCAATTATTCACCCATTACCACCAAATATGGCCAGCCACTCTCCACCCAAAGGATCGGCAAATATCTTATAAATACACCTCTTATCCCACTAAAAGGCAAAGTTATTGGCTACCTACAAACTCCTAAATACATTCTTTTCAGAATTTTAACTTTGGCATCGGAGATTCTTCGGCCGTGAGATTTTTGGCCTTAATCGAAGATATTATTTTGTAGGTGCATTTTCTTCAAAGGAAAATACGACCCGAAAAACACGGCTGCCATTCTTAATTTTCTGTCAAGTCTTCTGAACTTTCAGTACATATATACTTCAGTTTTAAGACTTACCACAAGTATATAAAAGCAAAATCAATACAGTTGAGATGACAATAGACAGATAGACCTTTGTTGTCGCTCTAATTAAATATGTCATCTTTTGTGTCCAGTGCCCTCCACCAATAGCAACTGGTCCATCCCCCCGATGAAAAGTACTTCCATACAATGTACGCACAAGACCATCACTTGAAAGTCTTCAGAGTGGTGGACTGATCGTCGATTCAATTTAATACATAAAACAGAGGTAAGACTCCAAGTCTGCAACACCATCTAAACTATGGAGGTGGACTGTCTACCCTCCAATTTCCATACTCTTCCTATTTCTTTCTATTTGTGTGGTCACGGTTAAGTCACGTCAATATTTTATATTGATTTTTTTATAAAAATAATAAAACAAAAAGTAATAGGAATATAAAATGTTGACGTGGCTTAATCGTGACCACACAAAACAGGAAGGGATGGAAAGAGTATAGCAATGGGAGGGCAGACAATCCACCTCCCTAAACTATGATCAAATTATCAGTGAGCAAGTGGCCATGATCAATTCCATGGCCCGGTTAAAGTGAGAGTACTATACTTGCTTCATGTTTAGTTATGTAAAATTCTCTTCTTCAAATTTCTTCATATAGAAATATACTGAAATTTCAACAATTTTCTGTTCTTTCTATTTGATTATCTACAAGACTACAAGACATAAGTAAACAAGTAAAAAAAATTCCATGCAGATTGCAAATTTCATAAACTTAGAGGAAGTTAGATAATCATTCGTTTTCAGTTTTTAAATTTTAGTTTTCAATTTTTTGAAAACTTAAAACTAGTTTGGTAACTACTTTCGTTTTTTCAGTTTTCGTTTGAAAACTTAAGAATGTAGTTTTCATTTTTGGTTTTGAGTTTTCATTTTTTGGGTTAAAGTAGTTTCCAAACGAATTTTTGGTTTTAGTTTTCGAAAAAAAAATGAAAAAAAACTAAACACGAAATGGTAAGCAAACAGCTCCTTATTAGTTCTACCAAGTTCTAGTCGATGTAGTCATATAGATTAAAATTTCACAAAGATATTATTAGGAAAGTGTAAAAGGAAGCATACGGGAGGAGAGAGACCCCTGCATGCCAGTCGTAACGACAATTAATTTGAATCTTCACACTTCACAGTTCACAGTGACGCACATATACATGTCGAAATTATAGTTTTCAGAGGAATTTGTGCCGATGGAGCAGAATAGTTGGAAGCAAAAACGCAGAAAAGCTAGAGTCTATTTTTTATTTCTACTTCTACTACATGTATCAAATAATGGAGTTTCAACCATAACCCTAACCCTAGGAATTGGCGGAACCTCTTTTACTGTGACATTGGGCGGTGGTCAAGTATCTGAAAGTTCAGAACTTGAGGAGTTGCTGAGCTCTCTGCCATGGACAATTGAACAGCCAGCACTGAGACTTTGGGCCAAGCAAAACTTCATGTAAAAAGTCCAATTTAATTGTGATTGTTAGAGGTGGCAAAGCCCATTTCATAAAATTCTTTCTTATACTTTTTCTATTTTATTTTTATACAAGATCAACTAAACTACGGGAGGCGATTGGAACTTGAATGTAGAATGAAAAACATATTGTTCTAATCAGGGTCTAAAATATTGATATTATCTGCAATATTTCGTTGATAATATCGTTTTTTTTAGAGAACGATATTTTCACATTTATCCACTTAATTATCGTCAATATATCGATATTTTGTCGATATTATCGCGAAAATATCGGAGACGATATTTTCAACATTTTAATGCATTACTTGGACAATATATCGCGATATTATCGATAATATTGATAATATCGTGAGATGAAACCCAAATCATCCACAACATGTTGCATCAAGCTATTGACCTCACCTTCCGGTGTCGAAAGTGAGGTGGAGCCAGCCATGGCAGTCTCCATGAACTCGGCCTGGACCTCCATGTTCACAAACTACTTCTCGAACGAGTCCATGGTCTCCGACATCTTCTGAAGGTTTCCAATGGCCAGCGACGACTTGAGCGATTTGACGATATTGCCCATTGACTTGTTGATGGTGAACATCTTGGCCTGGGTGTCAAGTTGCGCCACCACGGCGTCAAGCCACTAGGCGAGGCGGAGGTAGTTCATCTGCTCAATGCATTTCTGGATCGCGTTCTCGACGTAGATCTGGGCGCTGTCGACGTTTCCCTTCTCCATTGCCTTCTTGATCTTGAGCTTCTCTGCTTTCTCCTCTTTATAGCACTTCTTAGACTGGCGTTGGAGCGACTTGGAGGTGAATTTGAGCTCCATGATCTGGTTCATCAGCTTCTCGGTGTTTCCCATGGCGGAATTTGGGGATTTTTTTGGGGGAATTTGATTTTCTAGGGTTTTGGTTTTCTGATCGGAGGAAGAAAGATTTGAGTTTTTGTGCGTTTTTGGACTTCGATACATGCGTTTCGCGTCCGTGCCTTAGAGAAGTCAATAGAGGATGAGGCCGACGTTTCCTACCTTGCTTTTTTGGGCCCTTCTGTGCAATATTTTGGGCCTCGCTTGAAATTATGTTTTCACAATATTTGGGGCATGTTAACCAAATTGTCAGTGATATCAAGGGTTTTGCCTCAAATTTTTTAACCATTAGTTGGAACTAAGGTCTAAAATATCGATATTATCGGTGTTTTAGAGGACGATTTGAACCCCTCCCTTTGTCAACCACGCACCTGGGCCTTATCCAACTCGCTACAGATGTGTTTGTGATTACATATTCGGCCTTTAATATTTATATGGTCGTTAAGATGTCTGCAAGGCTTGCAAGCTAATATTTATTATCTAGGATAAATTTTTATAAAGTGTAAAATATTGTACTAATTCATTATATATAAATGATTATGGTGTGTTTAAACTTCTTTTATTAATTACTACATATTTTCTACATGAACATTATTTGCCAGCTCGCTATATAATCAACTTAAATCAGTTAAATCCATCATGCAATGCATTTCCTTCCAATTTTTTTGTGATAAACTAATAGTTAATTGACTAAATAAACATTTTAGAAAGTTTCAATAAAAATTTCCAAGTTTTTCTTACAATTTTCGTGGTTTTTATTCAATTTTTATCGATATCGATAATATCCCGATATTTCCATCGAAATTTCCGTGTTTTTGGACTATCGATATTTCTGATATCATCGATATTTTAGACCTTGATTCTAATCTACTTGACTAGCGAATCTTTTTCTATGCTTTAATCTTCGCCATTGAGTTGCTATGTGTGGACATTATTTTATCCAAGTGGTGGTGGACACTAATTAAATTAATCTAAATGATAGGGAGGGAGATTCAAACCTTTTTTTTTAAATTTATTATTATTATGATGAAAAGAGAGATGGTTCAAAACTTACAAGAGAATGGGAGATTCAAACTTGAAAAATATGGGTAGAATACCAATGCGCTAACCGTTGAGGACAAAATTTAAACCTGACCGGAAAGGATTCACACATTTTTAGCTAACTTAGCTATCCCAAAAAAAAAAAAAATATGTATATTATTAGAAAATATGTACCAACATAAATATTTATAAATTTTTAATTAAAATTTGAATTTGAAGGTAACTAAGAGCACGTTTGTTTGGTCTCATTAAGTTTAACGGATTGAATTAGATATTAGTGTAGGCATGTGTTTATTACAGACTAAGTTTAATGTGATAAAGGGTGACTCGCATCTACTAAATCCCTCACTTGGAGGTCTTCGCGAGGCCCCCAAAAACTACGGGATTGCTAACCCCATCTCCCTCGTCTGCAGGCAGCGAACCTAATCATTCTCTTTTGTACATGACCAGCAGCTGCAGCCCCCTTCTCCGATGACCAAATCAGAAACGGCTCTCACCGATCTTCACCGTCCCGCAAAACCCAACTTCGATTTGGGGTCTTCCGCTGGGTTGACCCGAACGACAGTAAAGACGAGTCTTTCGCTATCTTAGATCACACACACACACACACATCGCTCTCTCAACCTCATAAACGTTCTGAATTTTCTGACTTACCAAACACCCGCTTCTGCTGATTTTCCCACACCAATCGCGTTCCGTCGCGAGAATTCAACAAACTGTGATCTGAATCTGATGCGACAGATAATGTGAGCAATTAGTAGGAACTGGGATTTTGAAAAGTGTTTGGTTGGTGAGAAAATTAAGAGAGAAACCGGAAGAAAATGAAATGGCAATTAGTAGGAATTGGGGATTTTGAAAGTGATTTTTCTGCAAATGGGAATTCCATGAAAGCATGGTTGATGAAGGAAACAAATTTTGAGTGTCTGAAACGGCAATTGTGTGTCTAAATTGGAGAGCTTTCAAAAGCATGGTTGATGCAGGCAGAGAGGACTGAGGTTTCTCGAGAGAGAGGAGGTTCTAGAAACAAAGAAAAAAAAAGTAGAATTAATAATAAAATATTAATGGATACAGATTAAATAATATAATTTTAGAGTTTGTTAGTAATCTTGCTTTTTAGTCGGACATGACACTAAACGTTTAGCTAAATTAATCAAACTTAATCTATTTTAACCAGTTCAACTTAGTATTTGAAATTAGTTCAGTTCGAAATAATCCAATATAACAAACGCACCCTAAACGTATAATAAAGTGCCATCAAATTGTGGTTTATTACCACTTGTTGTCGTTTTAGCATTCACTATTTTTGTTTTTTATTTAAAATTTCTGACAATTTCTAATTGTGCATATTGTCATGGAAAGAGATCCTCTTCGGATCAATTCCACCAAGGTTACTGAATCAAGTGATTTGGATCGTTGAAATTTTATTCAACGGTAAAAAATTATTATAGCTTTTAAGGGATCAAAATAGATGAATCGTTGTATGAAATTTCAAAAACCTGAATCACTTGATCCGGTGGTCTTAGGGGAAGAGATCCGTAGAGGACCTCTTTCCTATTTTCATACCTTTTTCTAAAAATGTTAAAGATTACAAGTTTCAAATCAGCACCTAAGCATAAGAGCATAAATCACTTGATAACGGAAACAAACACCTTGTCATGTAATTCTCATTATGATATTGCGGACTAGAATTAAGAAATAAAACGTCGTGATTGTAGGAATGTAATCTACCTTGTTTATATCAGACTTCACATATTTTGGGTCAACCCCAGACAATTGATATCGAAAATATACAGAAATTTCATCCACGTTACATATATAGATTTTGTCTATGGCTATATAGATGTTGCAGTATATATATATATCTATGGCTATGAATTGGATTCCAGTATACTAGACGTAACGTTACTCTCGAAACAGAATACATACACGAGTAATTTTTTTCTGTATCCAAAACGCGTAGTTCCTTTTCATTCAGCGACCACCTGAGAGGAGTGCGGACTCTGCAGCGTACGATGAAGATGAAAGTCCCTTGGCCACAGAAGAAGAATATAACATAGCAAAATCATCAAAACCTTCAGGGTAAGCAAAAGTCAATCCACTTGAAGAAAGCCCAAGAACTGAGAGCTCTGGCAAAGCAATGTCCGCCTCCAAATACTGCACGACTCGTCGCATGCTCGGCCTAGCCGAAGGCTCCGGGTGAGAGCACAGCAACCCTAGGTTCAATACCAACTCCACCTCCTCGGTTACAAAATCCGTCCCAATGTTTTTATCCTTTGCCTCGAGAATATTACTTCTGTTCCAACAAGAAAAAACCCAATCCACCAAGATCAAATCCTGCTCGGGACCTTGCGCTTCTATCGGCCTTCTTCCACAAGCAACTTCGAGCAAAAATGCCCCAAAAGCAAACACATCGGTGCTCGCTGTGGCCCGCCCTGTTCTTGTATGTTCCGGAGCTAAATACCCGAGTGTTCCAACTACATGAGTAGTTTGAGGGTCTGTTCCATGGTCATATAGTCTTGAAAGCCCAAAATCCCCTAGCCTTGCATTCAATTCACCATCTAACAACACATTGCTGGCCTTAACATCTCTGTGAATCACAACTTGTTCCCATCCTTCATGAAGATAGAACAACCCCAAAGCAACGCCTCGGATAACTCTAAACCTCTGCCTCCAATTGAGAGTGACCGCCGGTTGGTCATGGAGGTACTTGTCCAAGCTTCCATTAGGCATGTAGTCATACACCAAAAGCAGCTCCCCTTTTCTTCTGCAGTATCCCAAGAGTGGGACTAAATTCCGATGGCGAAGGCGGCCAATGCTCACAATTTCCGCCACAAACTCCTTCATCCCCTGCCTTGACTCATGTGAGACTCTCTTCACAGCAATCTCAGTTTTTGTGGTGGGTAATATGCCTCTATACACTTTACCAAAACCCCCACTTCCCAAATGCTCCTTTTCTTTAAACCCTTTTGTTGCAATGTACAACTCTTTGTACTTAAACCTTTGAGGGCCATACTCAAGCTCCCAATCTTCGAGCAATTCTGCAAACATCCCCTTCCTTCTTATGACGTAAATTAAACCGTACACTGCCAGAAAAATCAAACTCACAGATAAAATAGGCACGCCAATTGTCAAAAGTTTCAACCTCTTTTTACCTCTTATTCGCGGCAACTTAGGAAGTTTTGACACAAGAAGTTCTTGAGCCTGGCCATTGATTTTGAAGCTCCAACCCAACACATAATGAGATGTGAGGACTGAGCCGGTGGATGAAGAGAAGCCGACATGCATTGTTTCGTTGAGTATCAGCGAAAGATCGAGATTCAAAGACAAAAGTGGAGTGTAGGGTTTATCAACATTGATTGGAGCCAAAGTGACATCGATTTGCTTCTTGGCGCCATCATATTCCACCCAAACTTTCATTGGTTGACCGCTGATGAGAGTTAAATTCCGAAACCTGCCATTATTTGAATCATAGTATGCAGCTGACGCAGCTTTCTCAGAGTGCAAGCCGTTGATATCAATCCCAACATGGTTGTCATTGATGTCATTGAATTCCTTGCCCTGGATGGTGTCGAGCTCCACGGCAAAAACATGATTGGTATCATTTCCAGTGTTGGACTCGTTGAAAAGGCCGAGGTATTGGCTTGGAAGAGTGCCGGGAAGGCCTTGCGTTGGAGCAACCACGAAAGCGATTCCATGACCGCTCAAATCTGCATATTCTGATCTGATGGCGAACACAAAAGTTGTTGAGAAGGAGAAAACCGTGCCGTTGGATGAGTTCTTGAAGGTTATGGAGTTGGGATAAAATCCATGGCCTTGGTTCTGCTTAGTCTCGTTTGTAAGCCTCAAAAGGCCATTTGGTGTGACTCCCGCTATGCCGTCGAGGTAAAGATTGGCAGACTGGAAGCCATTGAAGGTGAAGTTAAGATCTTCAGCTGCTGCTAGGGTTACTAGTGTGAGAATTACAAGCTTCAAAAGCATGGCTATTTTTCTTGTTTCTCTGCCAAACATTTTGTTTAGTTTTCACATATCCTTCCTCAAATGGTGTTACTTCACATGTATGAAGTCTTCGACTATAGTCTACATCCGATATTCGAGAAGAAATGTTAGCACAAAATCAAAGAAGTCGTTTTCACGTAGAAAAGTCTAGTAAGTTAATGGAGTGCCTGTGACAGTACGCAAGTGGTTCATCTCCTGTAGTGATTGCTGTCGACGGAAATTTCTGCTGACTTCAGTCTTGATCAAAATGTACATGCAAAACAATCAACTCTCTCTAAAAAGAGTGAGTGTTAAGGGTTTTCTGTGTATAGAAAAGCCTCACCAGTTTTTGGTGGAGAAATAGGTCTTTATAAGGAGTATGGCCAGCCTTTAGGGTAGGATTTGATGAGAATATTTCCGAGATATTATGTAAATAATATTTTAGAATAATGTGAAGTTATCCCAAAATAAATGTGATTGAGATTACTTACTTGATAGAGTTTGTCTTCACTTGAGAATGTATTAAAAATAGGATTTAGTAATTAATCCTATCTTTAATGGACTTTTCCTTGACACGAGCGGTCGTAGTCAGCTGCTTGAACTTCCAGGAGATATTATTGTAGAGGGGTGGGCTTAGTCTCACAATGAGTTAGTAATAATATGGTTCAAATTCGTCTTTTGCAATAATCGAACCTAAGACCTTTCACTTACAAATAAATATGAATACCACTAAACCATAGTACTAAATGACTACATCAATGATTTTAACATAAACAGATTGAATATCAGTTATCGAGAGAGAACAAAGAAGTATGCAATCTTCTACCACGAGACTTGGCAGCTTGAGCTTGGGAATGCACGGACTGTAACTTAGGTCTAACTGCCACACATGCTTTCACATCTTCCTAGTAAAAACTTATCGCGTGTTAGACTTAGAAATAATACCACATCTCATGCTGAAAAATGTAAAGTCCCAGAGTGAATTTCTCAAGTAAGATACAACTTATCTTAACAAGTTCCTTTTTTTATATTATGATACAATTGATTGGGAGAACGAAATCAAACTTAAATCATTGATGCATCAATAAATGTTCTTAATTAATTGAGCTACAAGATATATATATATATTAAACTAATGAAAATGACGTCAAATCTTTACATTTTAATAAAAAATCACCTGCTAATTTTATTTAATAATAAGGACAAAAGAATAATTTAAAAATTATATATAAAAAAAACCCAACTTGCGATGGGCACGTACCCCGCTTCCCTTCCACACTCTACTTTTTTCTCCCACATTTTTCTCCCATTGTCAACTACCCATTTTCAGCTATATTAATGGATTTTTTTTTTCTTTTTAGAATAAGAAAAATACTTCAAATTGAATTACATTATCTAGTTTTATTTTTGTGGTGTTGTTCCCAATAGTAGTTATGATGACGAGAAACTTTTCAATGTGCCTAGAACATGGGGTGGTACACTCTATACAAGTTGTGAGATTCTTTTGTTAAAAAATTAATAACATAAAAAATAAAAAATTTCACCACTTACATAATAACACATGGTATACTATTTGTGTTACGGGCACAAGGAAAAATTTCTCCAAGGTGACACCCAAGCTCAAGAAATTGGATCGAGAGCTACATTTATTATTGTAGGTATGTAAAAAATGTGATGAAATTTTAATTTGGTAATTGAAAACAACTTTTTAAATATAATTACTGAGAATATAATCTTCTTAAGGTTTTGATCTAAATAGTCACTTCTGGGTTCATTGTTTTGGGCGCAATGGTTGCATTTACAGGACCAAAAAGGGTTCAAGTTTCAAACCTTATGAAACTGAACCAAGAATGAAACACTATTTATAAAACTTCATCAATAAGTAGACACTATTCATGAAACTAAATCAATAAGTAGACACTATTTATAAAACTGGACCAATAAGTAGACACTATTTATGAAACAAAAACAAGAATTAGGCATTATTTCTAAAACTAAACCAATAGGTTGAAACTATTTATGAAACTAGAGTAAGAACTAGACAATATTTATGAAACATGACCAAGAATTAGACACTATTTATGAAAGTGGATCAATAACTAGACATTATTTATGAAACTGGACCAAGAAAGAGACACTATTTATAAAATTGTATCAATTACTATACATTATTTATGAAAATGGATTCAATAACTAGACACTATATATGAAACATGACCAAGAACTAGACACTATTTATGAAAGTGGACAAAAAATTAGGCTCTATTTATGAAATTGGATCAATAAATAGTATAGTACCGTTCAATTTTATAAATAGTGCAGTTTCATAAATAGTGTTCAGTTTCATAAATAATTTTCAGTTTCATAAACAATGTATAGGTACCGTGCGTCAGGTATTTATTTATTTATTTTTAAATTGTGTCATTTTTATTAAAATTTGTTTTTCTGTCATTTTTATTAAAATTTAAGGATTTTTCATTAAAATTTAATTATTTTTTATTTAATAAAATTATAGCATGATTTTTTGTTAAAATAAACTTAGCCTAAATTTTTTCCATTCCTTTTTTTAATTGAAGATGAATGAAAATTCAAAGGTCAAAAAACATGATTGTTAGGTATCTACATGGGGTCCATTTGGCATCACGTTTATTGCGAATTTCTTTCTTATGTTATTTTCAATGATTGTATTAAGCATGTTTGAATTTTTCATGAATAACTGGAGGCGCTATTGTTTCTTTTGTTTTTTCTTCATTTGATTTCTAAGCCCAATTAGACTGAATTTGTCAATTACGTGGTGTCATAAATTCAATCTAATTGAACTAAAAAATCAAATGAAGAAAAAACAAAAGAAAAACAATAGTGTCTCCAGTGATTCATGAAAAATTCAAACATGCTTGACACAATCATTGAAAATAAAATAAGAAAGAAATTCGCAATAAACGTGATGCAAAATGGACCCCATGTAGATACCCAACAATCATGTTTTTTGACCTTTGAATTTTCATCCATCTTCAATGAAAAAAAATAAAATAAACTTTTATGAAAAAAATTTGGGGTGTGTAGATATCACACCCCTTACCACTTCCGCTTCCGCCATCAGACTAGAGTCACACCACACACCACCCCCACCACCGAGCCCTTGAAAAATTCCTGCAAAGTCTCTAGCCACCCATCCAAAACCACCCATTCCCGTGTGTTTACACCAGGCCCTATCACAATTAACCTTAATTGTTTGAAATGGAGGTTTCACCCATCTTACCTGTATCGATTCCTTTTCCTGCCACTGCAGTCCACGGACAACTGTATGCTCACCCCCGTCTCCCTCAAGTTCACTCTATTGACGGTGCATAAGTTCCAATGCTACCTGAGGCTCTACTACAGTCTTCTAAAAAACCACACTATTCCTACATTTCCAAATGCGCCACAAACCACACACCACCCACCTCATAAGCTTATTTGCCTCCAGCTCAACACTATACTTTCTACTTATCCATTTCCAACATTCTAAGAAATCCCCACCCTCCACCGAATCCACGTCCAACTGTAATGGAGATCCAAACCAAAAAATTCTAGCAAAAGAACATTTGAAGAATAGATGTACCTGTGTCTCCACATCCTCTCCACAAAGCGGACAACAAGTCTCCAATCGAACTCCCCGGCGTTGTAGGTTAGAACGAACCACCAAAATATTTTTACAACCTTTCCAAATGAAATATCAAAGCTTTGGGGGAACCTACAATTGCCACACATCCAACCAAATAGGATCCTTAATGTGACCCTCACTCGATTGACCCGTTCCCTTACGACCCAATTCACCATTTCTATCCATCTCTTGGGCCACCTTATAACCCGATTTTACCGAATACATTCCATTCCGTGAATAATGCCATATAAGTCGGTCCGGGTACCCAAACGTACTAATTGGCAATCTAAGAATAACCCAGGCTTCCTCACTATTGAAACACCCTTTAACCACATCCCTCTTCCAATGCCCATCAAGAGTAATCAACTCCGCAACCATCTGTGGCATCTCTGTAACCTGTGAAGTAGATAGAAACGTGTGTGGAATAGGTAACCATAGGTCATTCTGAATTCGTATACTTCGTCCGTCTCCAACCCGCCATCGCAAGCCTCATTTCAGAATTCTCCGACCCTGCAAAATACCCTTCCACCCCCAAGAAGTTCCTCTTCCCACCGGTGCATCCAAGAAAGTGGAGAGAGGGTAATATTTTGCTCTAAGAATCTTAGCCAACATAGAATCCAGATTACAAATAATCCACCACCCAACCTTTGCAAGCATGGCTAAATTAAAAGAAATAATTTCTTTGAACCCCAGGCCCCCCCGCAACCTTACCTTTCACCAATTTACTCCAAACCATCTAGTGAACCCCCTTATGAGTTTTTGGTCCCTCCACCAAAATCATGCTATTACTTGCTCAATTTCCTTAGCCAGCTGAATAGGTAGTTGAAAACACGACATAGTATAATTAGGCAAAGTAGTCACAACACTTTTAAGAAGAACCTCTTTCCCAGTAATTGATAAAAATTGCTCCGCCCACCCGTTAATTCTCTCCTCCAGTCTATTCCGTATGTCCTCGAACACCTTCTTCTTAGAGCCTCCAAAATTCGCCTGGATACCCAAATACTTACCAAAATCCTCCTGGTATTTTATCCCTAACTCTTCTGACAACCAGATCCTCAAAGATGGAGAACAACTCGAACTAAAGAAAGCTGAGCTCTTTTCCAAATTCACTACTTGCCTGGACCCATGAGCTTAATTTTGGAGTACCCCATTAACATTAACCGCCTCCGTTTCCTTAGCTTGACAAAATAGGACCGAGTCATCCTGAAAAAATACATGTGAGAGAGACTCGGCTGTGGGACTAACAGTCATTCCCCTAAGTCGCCCCACCCATTCTTCATTATGGAGTAATGCAGAAAGCTCCTCAACACAAACTAAAAACAAAAATGGTGATAGAGGATCGCCTTACCGAAGCCTTCAGCGTGGAATGATATTCCCAATTGCTTCCCCATTTACCACCACACTATAAGAAACCGTTTGAACACACTTTATCACCCACTAACAAAACATCTCATCAAATCCCAATTTATGCAACATAGTATTCAAGAAAGGCCATCCAACCCGATCATAGGCTTTTGCCATATCCAGTTTCAATGCCATGAAATTAATCCCCTCCTCATTCCTATGCTTCATAGAATGAAGCAAATCATAAACCAATAGAATATTGTCCAAAATTTGTCTTCCTGCCACAAACGCTGATTGATTCAGACTAGTCACCTTAGAGATGACTTTCTTTAATCGATTCGTCAACACTTTTGAAATGATCTTATACACCACATTACATAAGGATATTGGTTGAAATTGGGACCTTCTCCTTAATTTGTCAACCTTTGGAATAAACACAATATTTGTATGATTTAACTCTTTAAGCATTCGTCTAGTCTGGAAGAAAGTTTAGACCATTCCAAGGACCACACCACCCACTGTTGTCCAATGATGTTGATAGAAACCAGCATTAAATCCATTACAACCAGGAGATTTAGTTGGACGCATTTGATAAATAGCCTGCTCAATCTCAACATCTATCATCGAAGCCACTAAAACATTATTGTCCACCCTTCCAACTGTACTCCACACACAACTTATAATTTCCGTAAAATGATACTCGAACGCTCCGTATACCATAATCCATCCTCCCCTTCTAACCCTCGGATAGAATTTCGCCGCCTCTGTTTCATCGTCTGAGCATGAAATAATCTCGTATTCTTATCACCTTCCTTCAACCATTGCACTCTTGACTTTGTGCGCCAATAGATTTCTTCATTTTTGATTGCCTGTTTAAGCTCCGTTTCCAAATCTTGAATTCGTACCCCATCGAAAACCGGTTGCTGATAAGCAATTCGAATCTCCTCCTTCAATCGACAAATTACTTTTTGTTCATTTTGCCCAGACTTTTTACACCATTGTAATAAACCATGTTTAACCTCCCGTAAATTTGACACCAAAATATGAGCATGAGACCCCCCGTTAGCGGCCCACTTCTGCCGTACCACTTCCCACATCCCTCATCCTGATTCCATCGTGGATCATACATAAACTGCCTTTTCCTATGAGGTTGAGGCACCTCAGTGGAGAGAAGAAGCATCGCATAGTCCGACCCTTCCAACACCACATGCCTAACAACGACATTTGGATAAAATTCACCCAATCATTTGTAGCTAGCCCCCGATCAATTCTTTCCTGAATAAACCCTTCATCCCGTCGATTACGCCATCTGTATGGGTAACCTTCAAAACCCAAATCCAACAGACGGGAATTAGTAACAAAGTTTCGGAACGATCTCATACTTCCCGCCGTCCGCATGTTTCCTCCTTCCTTTTTAGAGTCCAATAAAATATCATTAAAATCCCCCATGAAAAGGCATGGTTCTGTATAATTTGCTAAACGGTCATATAAGATAGCCAATTGTTGAGCCATTTTTTTTCATCATCCATACTAGCATAAATAACCATAAGCCGCCACTTATTATGGCCAAGCACATCATCAATCAAAATTTCAATAAAAAACTCTCCATATTTAATCAATATAACATCTTTTGCATCCTTCTAGAATACACACATACCACCCACAATTCCCCTAGGCTCAATAGCATGCATACACGCCATACCAAGCCTATGCTTTAAATACCAATATCTTCTACTATGATTTTTAACTTCACCTATAAGGACGGGTCCACTTGTTTTACAGCAAGACTAAAGGCTAGTTTGGGGTTGCTTAACACTATGTTTGGATGAAGATATTTAAAATTACTAATGAATTTTAAAATGATAGAAATTGAAATGATGGAATTTTGTTTTATAGAATTTGTGAATTTTCTTGTTTGGTAAACGTAAAAGAACAATAGAATTGAATACGAAATTTGTTAGTTTTAAACTCTCAATCATAGAAATTGGAAAATGACACTTATTTACATGGAATTTAAACTTGGAAATTGGAGGTCCCCAATTCCAATTTGTGTTTTCCACGCGGAAATTCTAAATTCTATGTATATGAATCCAAACAGGGGAATTGGTACATGTCAATTTATAAATTCTGATTGTTACCCAAATTTCAAGTTTATTTTCTTCATCCAAATATAGTGTAAATTTTTTTAAAAGCAACTTCTCTAAAAAGTTGGAATCTTAGTTGTGTTTGGTAAATGAAGTAAAAATGTGTTTTTAAATCATGGGTCCAAAATAGCAAAAAGCAGAAATAGCTCTACATATGCTTCTAAACAAATGCTTTCTTCATTGGAGGCAGGTGAATAATAATACAAATTAATGAAACTTTCATATTGACAATTCTACCCCATAATTTTTCTTTTGCTAAAAGCACTTTTAGCATTTAGTATAGATAAATATCTTTTGTTAAAAAAAGAAAACACTTTTAGCACTATAGTTTACCAAACACTTAGGCAATCTCCAACCAAAATGGCTAAACATAACCAATACTAGATTTAATTTAGTGTTCATTCATAAACATAACCAATACTAGATTTAATTTAGTGTTCATTCATTGCTTATACATATCAATTAAAGAGTCGAAAATGTGATTATTTTTTTAGTCCCATATTGACAAAGTTAGTAAATAGAAAAAACACCTCACAAGTTATATAAAAACACTTTTAAAGTTTAGATAGAAGGAACCAAAACTCATCATTAGAAGAGGGGTATCCTTCGAAGACAGAATTGATTTTCCTTAAGCTAAGATAATGTATGTCATTTAGTACTACGGTCTAGTGATATCCTTATCTCAAAACAAAATAAATTAATTTTTCCGTATTTCTAAATTATTGAGTTTGAAGAGCTTTTGTAAGTAATCTTATATTGAATTTTACATGTGAAAACAAATAATTTTTCTTATATGAATTAGTTGGGACACATTTTTTATGAGTCACCTCAAACCTCAAAAATCTTAGAACCCACTTTGATTCCATATGGGTCAGCTTAGACCCAGCAGTTTCTGATACGACACGAAAATAATGGGTTTCGGGTCAACACGATAACTTATCGGGTGACCCGTTAAGAACCCATTAATAACGGGTTCTTAACAGGTATACACGCAGCTAACACGTGGGTAACCTGTTTCGACCCGTTAAGAAAAATTTTATTTTGATAATTTTAAAATTTAATTACTAAAAGATTTATTATAAAATACAATAGCCATATTAATATATACAATATATTCTATATTAAATATATAGTTTTGTATTATTATTCTATATAAGTTTAAAAAAAAAAGTTTTAGTCATTATTTATTTTTATTATGAGAGATCCTTATTATCATTACTAGGATAAATTTTACTTAACATGTTGTCCAAAATTAAAATAAACTAATATAGTATTTGAATAGACAAGAACTAAGAAGACATATATACAAGTATGAAAAATGTGAAAGAATATATAAACACTCGTGATTCATCATTATTCCTCCACGAGTAGATCATGGTTACACTTACATTATCGTTTAGATTTTTAAAATCCTCCAAACCTTCATGAATAATATTTTTTATTTGAGGGCAAAATTAAT
The DNA here is from genome assembly GCF_916048215.2 of Malus sylvestris. Classification (NCBI taxonomy): domain Eukaryota; kingdom Viridiplantae; phylum Streptophyta; class Magnoliopsida; order Rosales; family Rosaceae; genus Malus; species Malus sylvestris. The sequence goes on from NC_062271.1 coordinate 21,522,713, forward strand.
AAAATTAAAATAATTATTGTAGAAGTGTAAAAAATGTAAAAAAAAAATATACAATCACTCATAGTGACAAACTTTACAACTTTCATGAAGGGGTCAACTTCGAAATCCAACACTATAATTCATTAACCTTAAATTTATATTTAACCGTCGGTTGCCATTTACGCTTTATTCTTCTTACTGAATTTCATTTTTTAAATTTTCTTGTTTGAAAACATGATCATCTGGTGGATGTAAGAAGATGAACGTTTAGATCTTTGATATCAAGTTTCGATATTTACGGTTAACTGAAATATGAGTCGATGTCATATAGTTTGTAGAAAATTTATAAACATTAAGCAATATTTTCACTAACCGTAAAACTCTGAATATAATATATATCAACGATCCAAACCGTTCATCTTCCTGCATCCTCTAATAGATCAAGTTTTCAAAAAAGAAAATCTGAAAAAATAAAATTTGATGAGAATAATGAAGCGTAAATGTAAACAACAATCAACGGTTAAATTTTGATCTATGATTTATATGATTATAGTGACAAATTTCGAAGTTAAGCTCTTCATGAAAGTTGTAAAGCTTGTCATTACGAGCGTTTATATATTTTTTCTATATTTTTTTACACTTCTACATTAATTAAAAAACTATTAAAGACTTTAGGTAAGTAAAAATATACTTAAAAGAAAATTGTGTTTTTATATTTTGGATGTGACAATATGGTATGTATATACTTATTTAGTATATGTTTTTCATTTGATTATTTATTGGTTTAAAATATATTTTCCTTAACGGGTAACGGGTCGGGTCATATTACCTATTAATATTATCGGGTTGATTTCAGATCGGGTCATTTTACCCGTTTATTTTAACGGGTGTTACACGACACGACTCATTAAGATATCAGGTATGACACGAAAACGACACGAACACGAAAAATACGACACGAATGCCAGGTCTAGGCCAGCTACTACAAATTCGGTTCTTGTTATGTAAAATTCTCTTCAAATTTCTTTCTATCGAAAATTGAAATTTCATCAATTTTCTTTTCTTTCTATTTGATTGTCAAGAAGACGACAAGACATAAGCAAACAAGTATAAAAGTTAGAGGCTGTTTAATAATCATTTTATTTTTAGTTTTTTTTTAAACTTACAATTAATTTGGTAATTACTTTTAGTTTCAGTTTTCATTTGAAAACTCATGAAAGTAGTTTTCACTCTTCATTTTTTTGGTGAAAGTAGTTACCAAAACGAGTTTTCAATTTTAGTAAAAAAAAAATGAAAAAAAAAAACAAAAAATGAAAATGAAACAGTTAACAAACAGCTCCTTATTAATTCTACCAGTGTTCTAGTCACTGTAGTCATTCACAAAGATAATATTAGAAAAATGTAAGCATTAAAAAGAAGCAAAGGGTGCTATTTAATACTATGGTTTAGTGATATTCCTCTTTATTTGTAAGTGAGAAGTTCTAGGTTCGATTCTCACTAGAGATGAATTTGAATCACATTATTACTAGGCTATTGTGAGGCTTAATATACCATTCTCCTCCTTAAATAGATAGTATCGTATGTCTAAAAATAAATTAAAAAATAAAAAATAAAAAAAATAAAGCAAAGGAGAGGAGAGAGAAACAAGCATGCCAGTCGTAACACAATTAATTTGAATCTTCACAATTCACAATGACGCACATATACATGCAAAAAGTGTGGTTTTCAAGGGAATTTGTTGGAAGCAAAAACGCAGAAAAGCTAAGGGCCTGGAGGAATTTGTTTTTACTTCTACAACAACAACAACAACAACAACAAAACCTTTTCCCACTAAGTGGGGTCGGCTATATGAATCCTAGAACGCCATTGCGCTCGGTTTTGTGTCATGTCCTCCGTTAGATCCAAGTACTCTAAGTCTTTTCTTAGAGTCTCTTCCAAAGTTTTCCTAGGTCTTCCTCTACCCCTTCGGCCCTGAACCTCTGTCCCGTAGTCACATCTTCGAACCGGAGCGTCAGTCGGCCTTCTTTTGCACATGTCCAAATCACCGGAGCCGATTTTCTCTCATCTTTCCTACAATTTCGGCTATTCCTACTTTACCTCGGATATCCTCATTCCCAATCTTATCATTTCTCGTGTGCCCACACATCCCACGAAGCATCCTCATCTCCGCTACACCCATTTTGTGTACGTGTTGATGCTTCACCACCCAACATTCTGTGCCATACAACATCGCTGGCCTTATTGCCGTCCTATAAAATTTTCCCTTGGGCTTCAGTGGCCTACGACGGTCACACAACACGCCGGATGCACTCTTTCCATCCAGCTCGTATTCTATGGTTGAGATCTCCATCTAATTCTCCGTTCTCTTGCAAGATAGATCCTAGGTAGCGAAAACGGTCGCTTTTTGTGATCTTCGCTAGATTGCTCCGGTCATTAGTGTGGATAAGTATATAAATGGATAGAGATAGGAAAGCAAACACAAGATGTACGTGGTTCACCCAGATTGGCTACGTCCACAGAATAGAAGAGTTCTCATTAATTGTGAAGGGTTTACACAAGTACATAGGTTCAAGCTCTCCTTTAGTGAGTACAAGTGAATGATTTAGTACAAATGACATTAGGAAATATTGTGGGAGAATGATCTCGTAATCACGAAACTTCTAGGTATCGGAGTGTGGTGTCGTCTTGACTTGCCTTATCTGTCTCATAGGTAGATGTGGCATCTTCTCTGGAAGTACTCTTCCTCCATCCAGGGGTGGTATCTTTAACTGGTGGAGATGCACAAGGTAATGTATCAATTTCACTTGAAGCTTACTTGTAGTTTCATGCTTGGTCAATTGCGATACAAACCATGTAGTAGGAGTCCCCCAAGTCGCCGAGCTAGGGGGTCTGCTGAAAGAGGTGACAGACAAGGTAAGCAATCAGAGCTCCGACTGATTGTTCACCTTCTCCCCATCTTGCAGCAGCATGAAGGATAAAGAGAAGAAAAATGAGAAGAGATGATATGAGATACTTTTGCATTTGAAGAAGTAACTTTCCACAGGCTTATTCTTGAACTGAGCTGGAGGGTTTTCTGGTTTCCTCCAGAGTATAAGGCCGACTGAAGAATTTGAGGGTCAAAACAAGTCCATCAAATCTAGAGTACGTTCCACCCTGCTGATATGGGATACTTTTGCTTTTGACAGAGTAATGGATGTATCGGCACGTGTGTTGTTACGCTTGTCTCCACATGCTTCCTTGTATCCTTCGCACTTGCCCTATCTGTTCCTCAAGCAGATGCGGAATCTTCCCTGGAAACATAAGATGTTGAAGATGAGTACTCGAGAGCAATGCCAGGTAAGTAATCAGGTAAGGGGTTCCAGGCAGTCAGTTCCTGGCTGGAAGCTTGATTCCAAGTGCTGACTGATTGCTCTCTTTCTCCTTGTCTTGCAGGTAAAAACAAGGCCAAAAGAAAAGACAGGAAAAAAGCATGATATGGGATACTCTTGCTTTTAACCCTGATGATATGAGATATTCTTGCTCTAGTATAGCTTGTTTGCAGAGGTATTATCGGGGGGAAAGAAAGCTGAATATTTCGAAAGGCTTCGTTGGGAGTGCCCTCTCAGATATGATGAAGGGTTGAGCATTTTTGCAGGTCTGCCTGTCCGTTGGGGATGGAGGTCGACATATATAGGAGTCTCCCTAACAACAAGTAGTAATGCTATTCCTTTACCCTGCTTGGTCATAGCACGGTAGTGGGAGCTGCCAGTTTCACATGTTTTAACTCTGTCAGAGCACTTTGAAAAAGTGGTCTGTGGTATCTGGCTCTCGAGATTCGGAGAACGATGCCTCTTCGATTTTTGAGAAAGCAATCATGCTGGGGGTCTAACTCTCGAGATTCGGAGAGCAGTCTCTTCGATTTTTGAGGAAGTAATCATGTTGGGAGTCTGGCTCTCGAGATTCGGAGGGCAGTGCCTCTTCGATTTTGGAGCCAGCAATCTTATTGGGAGTGTTGTCTCGAATGTGAGTAAAGGTTGGGCATGTTTGCTAGTCTACCTTGCCACGAAGCACAAAGGTTGACACACAGGGACTTTCCAATTATCCAGCAATGGTACTGTTCCTTTACCCTCTCTTCGATTTTGAGAAAGTAGTCAAAGGTTGACACACAGGGACTTTCCAATTATCCAGCAATGGTACTGTTCCTTTACCCTCTCTTCGATTTTGAGAAAGTAGTCATGTTGGGAATCTGGCTCTCGAGATTCGGAGGACGGTGCCTCTTCGATTTTGGAGCAAGCAATCTTGTTGGTCTACCTTGCCACGAAGCACAGAGGTTGACACACAGGGACTTTCTAATTATCTAGCAGTGGTACTGTTCCTTTACCCTTGTGGGTAATAATATGGTAGCTAGACCTTCAAAATTTATGTGTCTAAACTTTTGTTAGTGCTGTTTCTTTGCTATTCTTTTACCTTTCTTGGTCAGAGCGATGTAGTGGGAGCTGCAAGCTTCACGTGCTCAACTTTGGCAGAGAACTTTGGCAAAGTTATTTGTGGTACCCATGAGCTATTGTTGCGTGTGGGAAGTGGGTGATTGAACAGTAAGATTCATGTGCTTTCTACTTCACCAGAAGTCTTCGACAGAATGCCCATAATTTCTGCAAAGCTGAGTGTGCGTGTGACAGGTGCTGACAAGGCTAGAAAAGTAGGTGCCTCTTCGATTTCTGAGATCGGCCCTCGTGGTCTCTGAGCAGCCCAGCTTTTGAGAAAGCGAGCGCTTCTTCGATTGATTCAGAGAACGATGCCTCATCGATTTTTGAGAAAGCAATCATGCTGGGGGTCTGGTTCTCGAGATTCGGGGAGCAGTGTCTCTTCGATTTTTGAGAAAGTAATCATGTTGGGAGTCTGGCTCTCGAGATTCGGAGGGCGGTGCCTCTTCGATTTTGGAGCAAGCAATCTTGTTGGGAGTGTTTTCTCGAATGTGAGTAAAGGTTGGGCATGTTTGCTAGTCTAGTCTGGCTCTCGAGATTCGGAGGACGGTGCCTCTTCGATTTTGGAGCAAGCAATCTTATTGGGAGTGTTTTCTCGAATGTGAGTAAAGGTTGGGCATGTTTGCTAGTCTACCTTGCCACGAAGCACAGAGGTTGACACACAGGGACTTTCCAATTATCCAGCAGTGGTACTGTTCCTTTACCCTTGTGGGTAATAATATGGTAGCTAGACCTTCAAAATTTATGGGTCTAAACTTTGTTAGTGCTGTTTCTTTGCTTTTCTTTTACCCTTCTTGGTCAGAGCGATGTAGTGGGAGCTGCAAGCTTCACGTGCTCAACTTTGGCAGAGAACTTTGGCAAAGTTATCTGTGGTACCCATGAGCTATTGTTGCGTGTGGGAAGTGGGTGATTGAACAGTAAGATTCATGTGTTTTCTACTTCCCCAGAAGTCTTTGACAGAATGCCCATAATTTCCGCAAAGCTGAGTGTGCGTGTGACAGGTGCTGACAAGGCTGGAAAAGGCTAGAAAAGTAGGTGCCTCTTCGATTTCTGAGATCGGCCCTCGTGGTCTCTGGGGAGCCCAGCTTTTGAGAAAGCGAGCGCCTCTTCGATTTCTGAGATCGGCCTTCGTGGTCTTTGAGCAGCCCAACTTTTGAGAAAGTAAACGCCTCTTCGATTTCTGAGATCAACCCTCGTGATCTCTAAGCAGCCCAGCTTTTGAGAAAACAAACGCCTCTTCGATTTCTGAGCAGGCGCCTCTTCGATTTCTGAGCAGGCGCCTCTTCGATTTCTGAAGCTCCGTCGAGTGCAGATTTTTATAGGGGCTGGCATTAAGTTCCAAAGCACACTTGAATCTCCACCAGTAGAAGCTTCATTCTTGCACTTCTAAGATCTTGATTTGTCCGACCTCTTCTCTCTTCAACACCTTTGAAAATGTCTGGCCCCTCAGACCGTCGTTTTGACTTGAACCTTGTTGAAGAGGCAACCCCGCATTCTCCAGACAACATATGGCGCCCATCCTTCGTCTCCCCTACTGGTCCTTTTACCGTTGGGGATTCCGTGATGAAGAATGATATGACCGCTGCGGTGGTGGCCAGGAACCTTCTCACTCCCAAAGATAACAGACTACTTTCCAAACGGTCTGATGAGTTAGCTGTTAAGGATTCGCTGGCTCTCAGTGTTCAGTGTGCAGGTTCTGTGTCTAATATGGCCCAACGCCTATTTGCTCGAACCCGCCAAGTTGAATCATTGGCGGCTGAAGTGATGAGTCTCAAACAGGAGATTAGAGGGCTCAAACATGAGAATAAACAGTTGCACCGGCTCGCACATGACTATGCTACAAACATGAAGATGAAGCTTGACCATATGAAGGAAACTGATGGTCAGGTTTTACTTGATCATCAGAGATTTGTGGGTTTGTTCCAAAGGCATTTATTGCCTTCGTCTTCTGGGGCTGTACCGCGTAATGAAGCTCCAAATGATCAACCTCTGATGCCTCCTCCTTCTAGGGTTCTGTCCAGTACTGAAGCTCCAAATGATCCCCCTCCGGTGCCTTCTCTTTCTGGGGCTCTACCGACTGCTGAGACTTCTCCTAAGCAACCTTTGTGAAGGCTCCCTCTTGTGTGTTTATTTTGACTCATGTATATGTACATATTTGTAGCTTATCGGGGATATCAATAAATAAGCTTTCCTTCATTTCAACGTATTGTGTTAAATACACCAAAGCCTTCTTCGCTAAGTTCTTTGAATTTTCTTTTGTTGAAGCTTGTATGTTGAAGCTTTCTGAGTGGAGCATGTAGGTTGGGGTAGTGTTCCCTTAATTTCCCGAGTGAGGAAAACTTCTCGGTTGGGGACTTGGAAAATCCAAGTCACTGAGTGGGATCGGCTATATGAATCTTAGAACGCCATTGTGCTCGATCCTGTGTCATGTCCTTTGTTAGATCCAAGTACTCTAAGTCTTTTCGTAGAGTCTCTTCCAAAGTTTTCCTAGGTCTTCCTCTACCCCTTCGGCCCTGAACCTCTGTCCCATAGTCGCATCTTCTAATCGGAGCGTCAGTAGGCCTTCTTTGCACATGTCCAAACCACCGTAACCGATTTTCTCTCATCTTTCCTTCAATTTCGGCTACTCCTACTTTACCCCGGATATCCTCATTCCTAATCTTATCCTTTCTCGTGTGCCCGCACATCCAACGAAGCATCCTCATCTCCGCTGTGTAGTGTTGGAGAGTTGACCCTTTGTAATTAGTTTAGTTACCTATTTAAGTCCTTGTAATCAGATTGTAATTAGGTTATTTGATGTTTCTTTCCTTGTAAATCACTCTTGTGCATTATATATTTTCCTCCTTGGTGAGAAGAATGATATTAGGAAATTAAACCCCAAAATAAGCCATAATTAGCATGGTATCAGAGCAGAGATCTTAGGATTTCTGCTCTACCCGTTCCCTCAAGCAAACTCGGCCCTCCCATGGAGAACCTACCACCACTCCACGGTGGAAACAACCCCATCCCAACCGATTCTACTCCTGCACTAAACACTACAACCCTAACCGACCCTACCATGAATCCTACCTTACCTATACCGCAAGTTGTTATACAGATTGTCCATCGTGATTTGTCTACTGCTTCGATTGGCATCAAACTCAATGGTGCCAATTATGGAGTTTGGTCTCAGATTGTTGAGATGTTTGTTGCTGGAAAAGACAAGTTAGGCTACTTGTTTGGGAGTAATCCCCAACCACCTATCGACGATCCGGCCTTCACCAAATGGCGTACGGAGAACGCTATTGTGAAGGGTTGGCTCATCAACTCTATGGAACCCAATTTGATTGGGTACTTTCTTGGACTACTGACGGCAAAGGAAGTGTGGGATACAGTTGCTTGCACATATTATGATGTCTCTGATATATATCAAATCTATGATCTTACCTGCAAGGCATCTCGCATGAGGCAAGATGGATAACCGATGGAGACATACTATAGTGATCTTCAATCTTTGTGGCATGAGATTGATTATCATCGACCTAATCCGCTGAAATGAGGTACTGATATTGAAATTTTTAATAAAATTGTTCAAACGGATCATGTGTACACTTTGCTTGCAGGATTGGATCAGATGTTTGATAAAATTCATAGTGATATTCTACGAACTGAGCCCTTTCCTTCCATCGAACAAATTTTTGCCTATGTTCACTGGGAGGGAATGCGACAAGCTGTGATGAATACCGGAGGACAGCTGCCAAGTGGGGCAGCCATGGTGGCTCGGCTTGCCACACGAGCCGTAGCTCCACCTCGTCCTTGTGTCCCCGATAACTCACCTGCACTGAGCCCAGGACTGCAACCCCGGCTACTGCCTCGAGCCTAGCACAGGGCTCACTTTTTGCTGCTAGGATGGCCTTACGGCCCACAACGGGTCCCTGTCTTTCTCATCCTCAACCACCCGTCCCGGCTGGTGGTTGTACTTACTGTGGTAGTGAGAAGCATGGTCGTGATAATTGCTTCCAATTGCATGGTTATATAGACTGGTGGGAACCGTTAAAGCTTCAAAAATAACAGGAACGAGACGAGCAAGCCAATCTCGCCACCTCCATGTCCCAATTATCTTTGATATCTTAAATTGATCCTCCTTTGGTTTCGAGTTCTTCCGACATGTCTCCGGAGTCTTCAGGTAACTGTGGTTATGTTTTTAATATGAATAGTGATGCTACTCCATTCAGATGGATCATTGATTCCGGTGCCACAGACCATATGACTTATGATCCCACTAATTTAGCTTGTGATACTGTTCCACTTTGACGTAATATTACTAATGCTAATGAAGTCACCTCACCGGTAACTAGCGTTGGCACCGTGTGCTTCACGCCCACTCTCTCTTTGCCTCATACATTACTTGTACCTTCACTAAAGCATAAATTGATGCCTCCTAGCCAAGCTACTAAACAATTAAACTGTTGTGTGCTAATGTATCCAAAGTTTTGTCTTATATAGGATATTCTCACGAAGGAGATAATTGGTCGTGGTACCAAGGAAGAAAATATCGGTAATATCGGAAATATCGGTAGTCCGAAAACACGGAAATATCAATGGAAATATCGGTAAAATATCGATATCGATAAAAATTACATGGAAACCACAGAAATTGTAAGAAAAACTTGGAAATTTTTATTGAAACTTTGTAGGATGTTTATTTAGTCAATTATCTATTAGTTTATCACAAAAAATTGGAAAGAAATGCATTGCATGATGGATTTAACATTATCAAGTTGATTATATAGCGAGCTGACAAACATTGTGAGTGTAGAAAATATGTAGTAATTAATGAAAGAAGTCTAAACACACCATAATCATTTATATATAATGAATTAGTACAATATTTGGAGGTTTTATTTAGGATATTAAAAAAAAAAAAAGGGAAGTGAATAAAATGATGAAGAATAATGTGCCGAATTTGACACTTTAAATTTCTTACAGATAAGCATGCGTCTAGGCGTTGAAGTTCCAAATTATAGTATATCAATTAACGATTGAAAATCAATACATTGAATAAGACTAAACTTTAATTTGGATGCCGATTATGTTTTTTCAAGTTTATATAAAGTAAAAGAATTGAATTTTGGAAGTCAGGAGTGTGTCAATTGTTTTATAATTCGTCCGAATACATATATCAGGTTGCTACTCAACGTAATTTGAAAGTATATCTAGTGCAAGGACTTGTCTTTTTTTGTTGATAAGCAAAGGGTTTGTAGCTTTTTTTGCTAAGCAGTAGAACATATTATGTTTGTTTAATCTTTAGCATTTGATGGTTGTCCACAAATATAGGATAGAAGGCCCCAAATTAGATCTGGCTCTTACCTAATTGCAGTCACAAGTTCACATGTACCAGCCCTTGAGACAAAACGTTTTGGTTTTCCGGCCAAACCATGGCGAGTTGGCCAGCGTGAAAGGTATCAATCTCTTCGTCTCGTCGAGTAGTACAACTTTCCTTTTTGTTTCACTCAATTTCGTTGAGTATTGAAAAAGTTATACTCATTTGAATCTTACCCAGTTTCCGGCGACCTCAGTGGCTTTCGAGGCAATTTCCGGCCAAACTACAATGAGTTAGACATCGTGTGAGGTATCATTCTCTTCGTCCCTTCGAGGGCTACAACTTTCCTTTTTGTTTCACTCAATTTCGTTGCGTATTAAAAAAGTTATACTTATTTGAATCTTACCCAGTTTCCGGCGACCTCAGTGGCTTTCGAGGCAATTTCCGGCCAAACCACGGCGAGTTGTCCGGCGTGCAAGGTATCAATCTCTTCGTCTCGTCTATTAGTACAACTTTACTTTTTGTTTCACTCAATTTCGTTGAGTATTGAAAAAGTTATACTCATTTGAATCTTACCCAGTTTCCGGCGACCTCAGACTTTCGAGGAATTGTCCGGCCAAACCACGAGGATTCAGACATCGTGTGAGGTACCATTCTCTTCGTCTCTTCGAGGGCTACAACTTTCGTTTTTGTCTTGCTTGATTTTGTTGAGTTGTGACAAAGTTATGGCCGTTTAAAGTGGATGTGGATTTTCGGCCGAAATTCCTATTTTCTTCCTTGGTCGAGTCCCACATCGCCCAGCGAGGGCAGTGAGCAAGCCAAGAACGCCTATAAAAGGCACATTCACATGCTGAGAAAAGCATGTCTTGGTTGGCCTTTGGGCTTTGATCAAGTGTAGTATGTGTTGAGATTTCTCAACATTTTAAAGTATTTTTGAATATTATATTGTGATATTATTGATAATTTTAAAAATATCGTGATATTATCGATAATATTGATAATATAGCGATATTTTGACGAAAATCATTTGGATATTTAAAAAAATATTGGATCTCCAAAAAAACGATAATATCGGCGATATTTCGTCGATATTATCGATTTTTTCTTCCTTGCGTGGTACTAAGAGGGGGATCTTTATTTTGTGGATGATGTCAGTACTGGAAGGGTCAATCTCGCCCAATGAGCCGTTAATCATAAGAGGTGTCAGATATGGTTATGGCATCACCGTTTGGGTCATCCATCTTTCAGTTATTTGCAGCATATGTTTCCAGATTTATTTGTTGGTTGTTCAGTTTCAGACTTTAAATGTGACACTTGCATACTCGCCAAGAGTCGCCATGTTTCTTATCCACTGAATTCTAATAAAAGTGCTATTCCTTTTGGTCTTGTTCATTCAGATGTTTGGGGACCATATTCGATTACTACTTCATCTGGTATTCGATGGTTTGTAACGTTCATAAATGATTGCACACAGATGACATGGTTATATCTTCTTAAGCATAAAAGTGATGTTTTTTTTTACTTTTAAGACCTTCCACGCCCTGGTTCAGACACAGTTTTCTACTAAAATACGGATTTTGCGTTCTGATAATGGTGGTGAATATGTTAATAATGATTTTTCCCATTATTTAACTAATCACAGAATTCTTCATGAAACTACCTGTCCTCAGACTCCTCAACAGAACGGGGTGGCTGAGCGCAAAAATCGTCATCTCTTAGAACGGCTCGCTCACTCTTAATTGGGGCATCTATTCCCCGTTCTTCTTGGGATGTTGCTCTTTAGACCGCCACTTATCTTATTAACCGTTTGCCATCCAAAGTCCTAGATTTTCTTACTCCCTTACAAGTCCTTGTTACCTTCGTGCATCTACCGTCAGTTTTGGTACTTCCACCTCGGGTGTTTGGATGTGTTGCATTTGTTCATCTTCATAAAAATCAACGAACGAAACTTGAACCGTGTGCTCTCTGTTGTATTTTTATGGGGTACGGACTCCATCAGAAAGGGTATTGTTGTTACCACCTTCCTTCCCGTCGAATGTATGTTACTATGGATGTCATTTTTTCCGAGTCTGAGATGTAACCCTTCAAATTCTTCCAATCCTCATCCTCAGGGGGAAACATGGCATAATGAGAAGGATTGGACCATAAGTGATGTTGTTGAACTTCTGCTGCTACTAGCCGAGCTTATAGCGGCTGCGCTGCCAGCCCAGCCAACAACAGTCGTAGTGTTGCCCACAGAATCAACGGCAGGCATGGCAATGCTGTCCTCACCCACGACACCAGTGTTGCCACTTGTCAACTTTGAGACTTCTACTGATACTACTCCCCCTCGTCTCCAAATATAGTACCACCAGATGACCATACTCCTGAGAATATTCCTGAGGTAAGCTCTACTATCCCTATTGATGATACCGTTGTTCTGAATTATCAATTACCTTTCAGGCACAACCGAGGAAAGCCACCCAATCGATATTCACCGGACACAACGAAAGGCTCTAAATACCCCATTGCCAACCATGTGTTATCACATAAGTTATCAGAACCCGGCAAAGCTTTTGTACAACAAATATCCAATGATAGCACATCAAGTTCATTGAAGGAGGCACTATCTGATAATCGATAGACCAAGGCAATGGAGGAAGAAATGACTGCACTTCAGAAAAATCAAACGTGGGATTTAGTTCCACTTCCCTGAGGAAAAAATAGAGTTGGGTGTCAATGGGTGTACACCATTAAGTACAAAGCTGATATGTCTATTGAACGATACAAAGCACGATTGGTGGCCAAGGGATACACTCAAACGTATGGTGTTGATTATATAGAGACATTTGCCCCGGTACCAAAGATTAATGCGGTAAAAGTATTGCTTTCATTGGCGGCCAACTTAGATTGGCCATTACAGCAATTTGATGTGAAAAAAGCTTTCTTGCATGGTAATCTTAAAGAAGAAGTGTATATGGATATTCCACCTGGTTATGCATCGGTTTTACAACTCAGAGTAGTGTGCAAGTTGAATACAACATTGTATGGGTTGAATACAACATTGTATGGGTTGAAACAATCACCTCGAGCATGGTTTGGTAGGTTCCGGATGGTTATGAGGAAATATGGGTTTAGGCAGAGCAATTCCGATCATACACTTTTCTTGAAATGTCGAATGGGAAAATTGACGGTACTTATCATCTATGTGGACGATATGATTGTTACAGGTGACGACAAAGAGGAAATCTCAAGGCTTAAAAATTACCTAGCAACTGAGTTCGAGATGAAAGATCTTGGTGGTTTCAAATATTTCTTAGGGATAGAAGTAGCTCGATCTATACATGGTATATTTCTATCTCAAAGAAAATATGTTCTAGACTTATTAGCTGAAACTGGAATGCTTGATTGTAAATTGGCTGACACCCCCATAGTCCAAAATCACCATCTTGCCGTGCACCCTGATCAAGTTCCCACTAACAAAGATCGTTATCAAAGGTCAGTTGGGAGGTTAATTTATTTATCTCACACCAGGCCTGGTATTGCATACACAGTAAGTGTTGTTAGTTAATTTATGCATTCTCCGAGTGAGGCACATATGGGTGTAGTTGAACACATCCTATGATACCTGAAGTCCTCATCGGGTAGAGGCATCATGTTTTCCAAGAATGATCATTGCCGAATAGAGGGTTACACCAATGCATATTGGGCAGGCAATGTTACTGATCGTCAGTCCACATCTGGTTACTTTACATTTGTGGGAGGAAACTTAGTGACTTGGCAGAGTAAGAAACAAAAAGTGGTTGCTTTATCAAGTGCAAAAGAGGAATACAAGGGTATGGCAAAAGGAGTATGTGAACTATTATGGCTTCGGAGGTTACTTGGTGAACTCGGATATCTTTCGAATTCAACCTCGGATTTATTTTGTGATAATAAAGCAACTATCGATATCTCACACAACCCAATTCAACCTGATCGCACAAAACATGTGGAGGTTGACAGACACTTCATTAAGGAGAAGTTGGATGGGAATATTATTCAATTCCCGTTCGTAAAGTCAGAGGATCAATTGGCGGATATCTTAACTAAATCTGTTGCAAGTCAAGCATTCTACAACTCTCTTGTCAAGTTGGGCATGAGTGACATTTATGCACCAACTTGAGGGGGAGTGTTGGAGAGTTGACCCTTTGTAATTAGTTTAGTTACCTATTTGAGTCCTTGTAATCAGATTGTAATTAAGTTATTTGATGTTTCTTTCCTTGTAAATCACTCTTGTACATTATATATTTTCTTCCTTGGTGAGAAGAATGATATCAGGAAATTAAACCCCAAAATAAGCCCTAATTAGCATGTGGGAGTCTTATAAGATTACTATGATACACTTGAATTTCAAATAAACAGAAGGATAAAACAATAAAATAACACCTCATTATCCTTATCAACATTTCCCCTCAAACTTGACTCCGATGAGGAGACTAAGTTTGAACACAACAGCTGGAAACGTTACTTGGAGAGTCCCTTCGTGAAGACATCAGCCAGCTGAGAGATGGAAGGTAAGAACTGAACCTTGTGACTGTCAGCCACAACACGTTCCCGAACAAAACAAAATCCAAAGATATGCTTGGTGCGAGCATGAAACACTGGATTGACAGCTATGTCTGTTGCACTCAAATTATCATAATGCATCAAACTGGTTTGGAAACTGGAACTCGGAGCTCGCATAACAGACTTACGATCCATATCATATCAGTACTTGTGAAGGCAAGAGCCTTATATTCAGCCTCGGTACTCGAGCGAGAGACCGTTCGTTGTTTCTTGGCGCACCAAGAAATTAAATTATTCCCCAAAAATATACAGAAGCGGGTGGTGGAACGGAGTGTCAGGGCAATCTGCCCAATCCGTATCAGAGTGTGCAACTAGATGAAAGGGTTGTGGACATGGAGAGAAGCAAATGCCCATACCCAGAGAACCTTTGAGATACCGCAAAATGTGTTTCACAGCATCCATATGCTCAGAAGTGGGACACCCCATAAACTGAGAGACATTTTGAATGGCAAAGGCAATGTCCGGTCGAATTAACGTGAGATATGGAAGGCCACCAACTAGCTGACGATAACCAGTGGCATTAGGTAAGTGGGTTCCTGAGTGTGCCGAAAGTTGGGATTTGGCATCAATAGGAGTAAGGCACGATTTGCATTCAAGCATGTTGCTGTGTTTCAGGAAGTCAAGAGTATACTTGGTCTATGTCAACCGAAGTCCCACATTTAGACCTGGTTTGGTATTGAGGTGATTCTGAAAAAAGCTGGTATCAAAAGAAGCTGGGAGCTTTTCTGTGTTTGGTAAACATTCAGCTTCAGCTTTTTTTCACAGTTTTGGGTGAAAAAAAACCAAAAACAAGAAGCTGCAAAACCCAGCTTTGAAAAACCGGCTTTTTTTCACATATGTTTTACATAAAAGTTTACCAAACACTATAATACTGCTTTTTTTTTTTTTCAAAAGCAATTTTACAAAAAAGTTTACCAAACACTCTACAACTTTATTTCACATCCGCTTAGTCTCACAGCACAACAGAAACATTTTTTTTTCAAAACATAACAATACCAAACCAGCCCTTAAATAGGTGACCTCAACCCCCAAAAAATAATGTAACTTACCCAAATCTTTAAGTTCAAATTCAAGTCCCAATGTGTGAATAAACGACTGAATTAAAGTTAGAGAGTTACCAATCAAAAAATGTCGTCCACGTATAGAAGAAAGACGAGAATGACGGGACCGTTATGAAAGGTGAACATGGAGTCATCTACACGACTCTGAACGAAACCGAATTGTATGAGAAATGTACTGAGATGTTGGAACTAAGCACGAGGGGCTTGCTTGAGCCCATAAATGGCTTTATGTAATTTACACACAAAGTTAGGACGACTAGAGTCAATAAATCGCGGAGGCTGCGACTGTAAGATTTTTTGATAATGTGAGTTGTAACAAAACCATGTTATTGTATGTGTTATGAAAACCTAATGGACTTATATTATTTATGGACTTATATTATGTGTTTTAATCATGATAGAACACTTAAAAGGGAAGTCACTACTGCATATACTCAAGAGGATGAGTAGGTTACAATCTCTACTCATCGTGGAACAATTATGGTTTTGTGCGATAAAACTGCTGCATGGTCTCTCTTTTCGGACACCAGTTCAATATATACATTCCCCATCGTTTGTAGAATGTATTCAAGTACCAGAGAAGAGAAGAACACAGCCTTTATTCCCATAACTTTCTGCAGTAAACTCACTACTGCAAATCCTAGTTTTATTAGCATTATATCGTTGCTTGCTTTCTGATCATTATGGCAAACTCTGCAAGTAAGTGTTATGTGTTCTTATTAGTTTATATTAGTGTGATTATACTAATCCATCATATTAGCATATAGTCCAAATATTTAGTTGATTAAATTTCAGTTCCACATATAAAGCTTTACATGTGGTATCAGAGCCTGTGAACTTTAATTTTGGACTCATTTATGATCATATGTATACTTTTGCAATTCTTTTCCGCTGCATAATTCGATGATATCATCTAGCTTAAGTTATGTTTGTGATATAAACACATTTCCATCATGCTGTGTTCAATGTTTTATTTATTTTGGGACTTTCATGACTATCAAATATATAATCATACTTGTTGCGCATTTTTATGGCAACACACTGTCATATTATTAAGAGATATAATGGTATTGTTCAATGATTTCATGAAATATTTAGTAGAGATCACCAAAATGGTAAGACTACTATTTTGATTTCGTGAGTTTCAATAAAGATGAACGGTAAGCAATTTGAAGGCACTAACAAGTAAAGTATTTTCCAAAGAAACTATTTATTGGGATTAGCTATAAGTTGATGTATGGTGAGTTATGAAACCAGAGACATATATATGCTTATTCTTGTCCAAAGACATTACTTTATATGTACTTTGGTGTTTATATTTGGCTATGCAGATGTATAAGATTCATACTTTTGATTATATGGACAATCTCTTGCTCAAAAGTGTCATTGGATCCATAGTTTTTGAGTGTGACATTGAACTTCAGTTTTCATTCATTAGTCACAACTTATTGAATCTTTACATACCCTAATGGCAGGTTTTAACATGCTCAATCTTATAAACATTGAGAAGTTAAATGGCAACAACTTTAAGACCTGGAAGCATCAGATTGAAATGCATCTTGGTAGCTAGAATTCAGTATTGCATTCACTCAAACTCAGCCATCTACGTTAACATACTCTAGTATAGTTGCTGAGAAAGAAAATTTTTCCAAGTGGGAAAGGGCTAATCAGATGTCCTTGTTAGTCATGCAAACGTCCATGGAAGAACACATCAGAGGTGGCATTCAAAATTATGACTTAGCAAAGCAATATATGGCCAAGATTGAAGAAAAGTATACAAGATATGATAAGGCTGAAACTGGGGTATATCTCTTAGACTTGATTAATGCTAAGTTCGATGGTGTGGGGAGCATTCAAGAGCATCTGCTTAAGCCTATCAATTTGTCTAACAAGCTCAATGCAATGGATGTAGACATAGCAGATCAATTTCTTGTTCATTTGGCCTTGTACTCTTTGCCCAATGATTATGAACAGATCAAAGTGAGTTATAATACTCAGAAAGAAACATGGGAAATCCATGAGTTGATCTCTATTTGCTGTCAAGAAGAGGAGAAAATGGAGAAGAGCAAGCACGAAACTGTGAATCTGGTGCAGTATAGGAAAGAAAATGGGAAAGTTTTTGGAACAAGTAAACCTACAGCACTCAAGATTGGCAAAGCTGCAACTAAGTCAGGTTCTCCTTATCTTGGTTCCAAGAAACATACTTCCAATTCTGCTATAACTGTTAAGTCTGATCTTGCCTCCACTAGCACTGGTCTTAGATTCAATAAAATAAATCTTAAAAAGTGTCATTTATGTGGTTCCACTGAGCATTTGAGAAAGGATTGTGCTGGATTTAAAGCTTGGATCATTAAGAAAGGTATTGCAATCATAAATGTCTTTGTTACAGTAGAATCAAACATGGTTTTTATTCCTCAACACTCATGGTTGTTTGACACTGGTTGTTCTGTCCATATCACTAATTCATTGCAGGGATTTCAAAACATGATAGACCAAATTAAGAAGCATTACAATGTCTATGTTGGAAATGGAAACAAAGTCACTGTTGAGTCAGTTGGTCAAGTCATGTTAAAACTTTCTTTTGGTTATGTTTTAGTGTTGAATAATGTCCTTTATGTACCTTCTATGCGAAGGAACTTACTTTCAACTTCAAAGTTTGTAAGGGATGGTTTTTCTTTCAATGGTGATGACAATTGTATTTGATTTTTTCAAAAATCAATATGACAATTTGCTTGGTTATGCATCACTCAATGAAGATCTTTGGCACTTACAATGTTCTTATTTTCATGAATGTCTCAATGTGGAAACATTAGCTCCTAAGAGATTTGCCACTGATATTGATTCTTCCATTTTATGGCATCGAAGATTAGGACACATCTCAAAGGAAAGAATGCTGAGATTAATGAAAATGGGAGTACTAAATAATTTAAATGTTGATGATTTTGAAGCTTGCATTGATTGTTTTAAAGGAAAAACCACTACATCAGTTAAGAAGAGTAGTTCCACTCGAAGTCAAAGTCTATTAGAAATCATTCACACCGATGTTTGTGGTCCATTTCCAACAAGGACGATTTGTGGCAACCGTTACTTTGTCCTCTTTATAGATGACTACTCTAGGTACACTTATTTGTATTTGATATCTAAAAAATCACAAGTGCTCAATTGTTTTACAATTTATAAACTAGAAGTGGAAAAACAACTAGGGAAACAAATTAAAGTAGTAAGATCAGATAGGGGAGGTGAGTATTTTAGAAGGTATACAACAATGGGACAACAAAAAGGACTATTTGCTTTATTCTTGCAGCAAGAGGGGATTGTAGCATAGTATACTACACTAGGAACACCATCTCAAAATGGTGTTGTAGAAAGAAGGAACCACACTCTTAAAGACATGGTTAGAAACATGCTTTCACACTCACAACTTCCAGAATTCTTATGGGGAGAAGCCATTAAGACTGCAAATTATATTCTCAATAGGGTGCCAAGTAAAGCAATTGAATCAACACCTTATGAATTATGAACAGGTAGAAGACCAAGTCTTGCACATTTACACAGCTGGGGATGCAAATGTGAACCATGATTGTATAATCCAATGGAGAAAAATTTGGATCTCAGAACTACAGGTTGTTATTTTGTAGGCTATCCAGAAAAATCCCAGGGTTTTAGGTTTTATTGTCCACACTCTCACACAAGATTGGTTGAAATCATTAATGCCAAGTTTGTGGTAGATTTTGGTTTATATAATTCTTACTCAAAGAGCAACTATACCTTTGAAGAAATGGAGCAATCGAATAATAATGATGCAACACCTTTGGTTTTGCCAATAACCATTCCTTCCAACATTTTATTTTCTCAGCAATCTCAAGAACCAAGTGCTCAGCATATGGATCCACCACTGCCATTGCAGACCACTACACATGTCCCTATTGCTGAGACTTCAACATCTCAACATCACATTTCAAACCATAATGATGCAAGCTCTTCCAATCCTATAGAAATTGTACATTCCACCACTAAATTGAGAAAATCATAAAGACTAAGAAAACCTGTATTATCCAATGATTATGTGACTTACCTCAATGAAGTGGAGTATGATATAGGTGATGATGATGGCCCTACAACTTTTATTGAAGCTATACACAGTCCACAAGCTACATTATGGTATGCTGCGATGGAAGAAGAATTGAACTCAATGGCACAAAATGGTGTTTGGAGTTTGATTAAAGGAACTAGTGACATGAAACTAATTGGGAATAAGTGGGTGTTCAAGACTAGGAGAGACTCTAGGGGCAACATTGAACGGCACAAGGCTCGATTAGTAGCTAAGGGGTTTACACAGAAAAAAGGGTTAGATTACATAGAGACTTTTTCTCCAGTTTCAACCAAGGATTCCTTCAGGAACATCATTGCCCTCACAACTCATTTCAACCTTAAGCTGCATCAAATGGATATGAAGACTGGCTTTTTAAATGGTAGTCTTGATGAAACAATTTACATGAAATAGCCCTAAGGATTCGTTGAAAGGAGGAAGGAAGGTTTTGTATGCAAGCTTAATAAGTCTATATATGGACTTGAACAAGCTTCTAGGCAATTGTACAAGAAGTTTGATCAAGTGGTAACTTCATTTGGGTTCAATGAGAACAAAATTAACAACTGCATTTATTTGAAGACAGCAAGATCAGGGTTCATCTTCATGGTATTGTATATTGATGACATACTCTTAGCAAGTTTCAGTGTTCAACTCCTTATTGAAACAAAGAGCATGCTTTCAACCAATTTTGACATGAACGATTTAGGTGAGGCACACTTTGTTTTAGGGATTGAATTCGTGAGAAGTCGATCCAAAGGCACCATAGGTCTTTCACAGAAGAACTACATTGACAAAGTACTTAAGAGGTTCAACATGTCAAATTGTACTAGTGGAGATGTCCCTATAGCTAAGGGTGATAAACTTTCTTTGGCTCAGTGTCTAATGACAGACTTTGAAGTGGAAGAAATGAAGAACAAACCTTATGCCTTACTTCTAGGCAGTGTAATGTATGCACAGGTATGCACTAGGCCATATTTGGCTTTTGCATTGATTGTACTTGGAAGGTTTCAATCGAATCTTGGTGTGGCGCACTGGAATGCAGGTAAGAAAATCCTGAGATATTTGAAGAAAACTCGAGAGTATGTGCTAGGGTTTCATCATGTAGAGAATTTGGAAGTGGTGTGTTACACTGATGCTGATTTAGGAGTTTGCATGGATGCCAGAATTTCAACCAGCGGTTACGTATATATCATGTGTGGAGGTGCAATCTTATGGAGAAGTAAGAAACAAACTACATGAGCTGTCTCAACAATGGAATCACAATACATTAATTGGTTGTTTTGAAGCAATGAAACAAAGTAACTGGTTGAGAAACTTAATTCATGAAATGCAAGTTGTGAAATCCGTTGAAAAACCTTTGAAGATATACTATGACAATGTAGCATCAGTTTTTTTTTTTTTTTTTTTGCCAAGAATAACAGGAGATCAGAAGCTTCAAGGTTAATGGATATCAAATGTTTGAAGGTACAAGATAAAGTAAGGGAGAAAATGATCAAGATAGGGCATCTTGGCACTTACAGCATGATTGCAGACCCTTTAACAAAGGCTCATGTTACAGCTTTTCAAAGACATGTCACAAGCATGGGTTTACAAACATGTCTTGATCATGTTTAAATGTGGGAGTAAGGTATTGTATTTTACTCATAATGATGAAGTAATTGTGTTTGGTATAGTTGTAAACATCTCTTACAGTATGCATATTTTGCTGTTTCATGATATCATGAAATATTTGGTAATGCAGAACTACTAAAGGATACAAAAATGTATTAAAGGAGACCAATCATATGTGGGAGGATAGCTGGTACCATTGAAGCTCTCTACTAAATTTCCCTGATTTACTACATCAGTGCCAACTTCGATTACTTTGTAATTCTAGAGTACTTATGCAATGATTGTATACTGATTTCTTGAATTCAACTAATAAGTTGGTAATTGGATGTTAAAGTCATTAAGAAATTCGTGTATATAAGTCAATGACCACCATGTTTTCTTAACATAATTTGAATATGGCTTTAGTTACACTCATGTGGGAGAATGTAAAATTTTTCGATAATGTGAGTTGTAACAAAACCATGTTATTGTATATGTTATTATTGAAGGAAGGACCACCGGTTACTTTTTTACTACTCATGATTAGGGTCAACTCCATTAGGGTTTTTTATCTAGTTAATAGCCTTCTTTTTCTTCTTGATCTTTTCATCATTCAAGTGTCGTGTGGCTCCCTATGCCTCAAGGAAGATTAGCTGTCTTGCATGCTTTTAGGAAAGATGATTTGCATGATTTAAGGAGATTAGTGTGGCATCCTATGATGGCTGTCGTAAGTGTTGAGTGCATGGCATCCTATGCTGGCTGTCATGAGTGTTGAGTGCAGTTTGCAACTCACTCAAACTCTTATATATATTTTGTGTAACCTTTGTATGAAAACATAGACTGAATACCACAAAAATCTACATGGTATCAGAGCGGGCATCATTCTGAGCCTGTTCTGTATATCGAAACTGTTGTGTTTATTTTTCAAAAACAATGGCAGATGGAAGTCCAGAGGATGTAAGCATCATTGCTTCTCCATCTATAAGCGCATCTGAAATGGATATCAATCCAAATCAACGTCTAAGTTCAGTGTTATTGAATGAGTTTAATTATTTTCCATGGGCAAGGGCTGTTAGTCTTGCTCTCGGTGGAAGATCCAAGCTTGGTTTCATCAATGGCAGTCAACCTGCACCAGATGCTTCTTCTCCAGAATTTGGAGGATGGCTATGTAAAGATCAACTGGTCATGTCATGGTTGTTAAATTCTATGGAAAGGAAGGTTGCTGAAATCTTCAGCTATTCCGAGTCATCTCTCACTCTTTGGACCACCGTGAATGAGATGTATGGAAATCAAAACAATGCAGCTCGCATCTTTCAACTCAAGAAGGATATCTCCAATATACAGCAAGAAGGTAAAAGCTTTGTTCAACATCTTGGTTCTTTGAGAAGCATGTGGAATGAGTTAGATGTGTACAGACCTCACACTATTGATTCCTCAGTGCTCCTTAAAAGAACTGAAGAAGATAAAAATTTTCAATTATTGTCTAGCTTAAGTTCAGAATATGAGGATTTGAGAAGTCACATTCTCATGAACCCGAAGCTACCATCTTTCACTAGTGTCTGTGCAACTATCCAACGTGAGGAAGTAAGGAGAAAAGTCATGAATAATGGTATAAAAACCAACGTGACAGAAGCTAGGGCTTACCTGACAAATGAAAAAAGGTATAAAGGAAAAAACCCTCATTTGAAGTGCCTACATTGTGACAACATCGGGCATGTGAGAGACAAGTGCTGGATCCTACATCCAGAACTCAAACCTGACTTCATGAAGGATAAATCCGCACCAAAGACAAGTTGAGCACACCCTCGTGCCAACACTGCAACATCTTCATCTATCAACAGTTTTGATACCTATCAACAGTTCACTGCAAATCCTGCCACCCTGTTAAATGAGTTCGCAGTGTATCTCCAACAAAAGAATGGAAGAAATGAAGGATCTGTTGATCATGAAGATGGAAGTACTACTGCATTGATGGGCAAATTTGCAGGTTTTTTAGCTGATGCTGATTGTGTACCTCAGACAGATTTGAAAGGTATTGTAACTGCTTTCCAAACTGCTATTAAAATAAATGAGTTACATGATTTTTGGGTTGTAGATTCTGGTGCCACAGACCATATGACTAATCAAATGTCAAAGTTACATAAATTTGAGAAACTACATAATCATTCACATGTATCTGTTGCTAATGGTGAAGGTGCTAGGATTGTAGGAAAGGGAAAAATCCATCTGATATCTGATCAAATAGAGTCTACGGCCCTCTATGTCCCATCTTTTCCATTTCAACTTCTCTCAGTGGGAAGAATCACAAATTCCTTAAATTGTTTGGCCATTTTTTCACCAAAAAATGTCATTTTTCAGGATTGTATAACCAAGAGGACGATTGGTGAGGGGTTTTTCATTGATGGTCTCTATTACATATCGAAAAGCTCTTCCTGTGGGTTCCATGCCAAGTCAAAATCCATCCATAACTCCATTCAAGCTGTCTCCTTGTGGCACCAGCGACTAGGCCATCCATCTCAACCTATCTTGTCCACCTTATTCCCTGATTTAGGCAAAGAATCAACCCACTGTGAAACTTGCCATTTGTCAAAGGCAACAAGACTACTACTAGGGTCTTCGATGTCTAGAGTTTTTCAACCTTTTGAGCTTGTACACTCTGATATATGGGGACCTTCAAGTGAATCATTTGATGGTTATAAATATTTCATAATTTTTGTTGATGATTATTCAAGAACCACCTGGTTATATTTGTTAAAATCAAAAAGTGAGGTGATGGAAGTGTTTAAGGACTTTCACAACCTTGTTAAAAATCATTTTTCTTCTCAAATCAAAACCCTAAGGTCTGATAATGGCACCGAATACATGTCCCAAGTCATGACTCAATATTTGAGTAACAATGGAATCATACATCAAACTAGTTGTGTTGGCACACCCCAACAAAATGGTGTTGCCGAGAGAAAAAACCGTGATCTCCTTGAAAAAACTAGGGCATTGATGTTACAAATGAATGTACCAAAACTTTTTTGGTCTCAAGGCGTCATGGCAGCTGCTTACCTGATCAACAGGTTACCTAGTAGGGTTTTGGGGTTCAAATCTCCAATGGAGATAATCAAGAACAGAAAGGTGGACTTGTCTCATCTTAAAGTCTTTGGATGCATCTGTTTTGTTCATGTTCAGCCCTTACATCGAGACAAACTTGATCCTAGGGCAACTAAATGCATTTTCCTTGGCTACTCGTCCACACAAAAAGGGTATAAGTGTTACAATCCACAACTTAAGAGATTAATTGTTTCAAAGGATGTTCAATTTCATGAAACTAATTCTTATTACAGTAAGTCTCTGGATGGTACAAGTCAAGGGGAGATTATCTTGGACATGTTTCCACTGCCAAGGACTGAGATACTCAACAATTTGGATGATCAACCTCATACAATGGATCTTGTGGTCCCAAATCAACCGGCTCCATATGACGACAGCAACATGCCTGTGGAAGATGAAACTCTACGCAGTATTGGTCCTGAAGAATCTTCAGAGGAGTCTCTTCCTATCATACCTCGACGAAATCCAACTCGTGAGAGGCACCCACCAGCAAGACTGCAAGACTTTGTTACGTACAAGCCCAAGCACCCCTTATCCAACTACTGTTCTTACCAAAAGTTGTCACCTAATTATATTGCCTATTTGAGTAATATATCTGCACATGAAGAGCCTCAATCATTTCAAGAAGCTAACCAATCCCAGGTATGGCAGCAAGCCATGCAAGATGAATTACATGCACTCGATCAACATAAAACTTGGAGCATTGTGCCATTGCCCAAAGGAAAAAAGATAGTAGGCTGCAGGTGGATATACAAGATTAAATTCAACTCGGATGGGTCTATAGAAAGACACAAGGCACGATTAGTAGCCCGGGGCTTCACTCAAACATTTGATGTGGACTACAAGGAAACCTTTGCTCCGGTTGCAAAGATGAACACAGTGCGTGTCCTCTTGTCTGTGGCTGTCAACAAAGGGTGGCTTATGTATCAAATGGATGTCAAAACCGCCTTCTTACATGGTGAGCTTGAAGAAGACGTCTACATGAGATTACCACCGGGTCACTCTCAAAGTCATAAACAGGATGTTGTGTGTAAACTGCACAAATCAATTTATGGTCTTAAACAATCACCGAGAGCCTGGTATGCTAAGCTTAGTTCAGTCCTTATCAGTGTTGGTTTTGAAAGAAGCAATGCGGACTCCTCTTTATTTGTACGCTCAGGCACCGCTGGTACATTGGTTGTTCTTGTGTATGTTGATGACTTGATCATCACCGGAGATAACGCTGAAGAAATCAAAGAACTCAAGCATTCTCTTCAGCAACGCTTTGCAATAAAAGACCTTGGTGTACTGAGATACTTTCTTGGCATCGAAATGGCTACCTCTTACAAGGGCTTCTTCCTTAACTAGCGCAAATATGTTCTTGATCTCCTTAAGGAAGCAAACATGAGTGATGCTAAACCGGTCCCTACACCTCTCGACATTAAACTCAAGCTCAGCTTAGAGGGTCAACCTCTTCCGAACATAAGCTATTATCAGCGGTTGGTTGGTAAATTGATATATCTGACCATCACAATGCCCGACATTACCTATGCTGTCAGTAATGTTAGCCAATTTATGCACTCTCCCACGATGGAGCACTTTAATCTAGTCAAAAGGATACTTCGGTATCTAAAAGGTTCTGTGGGCCGTGGTATAATCATGAAGAACAATGCAAGCACTCAGATTACAGGTTATTGTGATGCAGATTGGGCTGGCAATTCCATTGATCGTAAGTCTACAACGGGATATTGCACGTTTGTGGGAGGCAACCTTGTCTCATGGAAAAGCAAAAAACAAACGGTCGTTGCAAGATCAAGTGCTGAGGCAGAATATCGGGCCATGGCATCTACTGCGTGTGAACTAATTTGGCTCAAAGGTTTACTGTGTGACTTAGGTGTTTTCAATCATCAATCCATGTCTCTTTTCTGTGACAATCAAGCTGCAATGCACATTGCTTCCAACCCAGTTTTTCACGAGAGAACCAAGCACATTGAAGTCGATTGTCACTATGTTCGTACACAAGTTCAATCTCAGGTTATCCAAACTCATTTTGTAAGGAGCTCGGATCAACTTGCGGACCTATTCACCAAATCCTTGGCCTCTCATCAATTTCAGCTTCTTCTTGGCAAGCTTGGATCCATCAACCTTTTGGATCCAGCTTGAGGGGGAGTATTGAAGGAAGGACCACCGGTTACTTTTTGACTACTCATGATTAGGGTCAACTCCATTAGGGTTTTTTATCTAGTTAATAGCCTTCTTTTTCTTCTTGATCTTTTCATCATTCAAGTGCTGTGTGGCTCCCTATGCCTCAAGGAAGATTAGCTGTCTTGCAAGCTTTTAGGAGAGATGATTTGCATGATTTAAGGAGATTAGTGTGGCATCCTATGATGGCTGTCGTAAGTGTTGAGTACATGGTATCCTATGCTGGCTGTCATGAGTGTTGAGTGCAGTTTGCAACTCACTCAAACTCTTATATATATTTTGTGTAACCTTTGTATGAAAACATAGACTGAATACCACAAAAATCTACAGTTATGAAAACCTAATGGACTTATATTATTTATGGACTTATAATATGTGTTTTAATCATGATAAAACACTTAAGAGCGAAGTCACTACCGCATAAATTCAAGAGGATGAGTAGGTTACAAACTCTATTCATCGTGACATAACTGAACCCACGATGGATGGAACTGTTATGGTTTTGTGCAATAAAACTGCTGCATGGTCTCTCTTCTCGGACACCAGTTAAATATATACATTCCCCATCGTTTGTAGAACGTATTCGAGTCTCAGAGAAGAGAAGAACACAACCTTTATTCCCATAAGTTTCTGCAGTAAACTCACTACTGCAAATCCTAGTTTTATTAGCATTATATCGTTGCTTGCTTTCTGATCATTATGGCAAACTCTGCAAGTAAGTATTGTGTGTTCTTATTAGTTTATATTAGTGTGATTATACTAATCCATCATATTAGCATGTAGTCCAAATATTTAGTTGATTAAATTTCAGTTCCAAATATAAGGGTTTACAGCGACATGTACACCTCCTCCATGAGGGAACTATGAAGGAACGCATTTTTAACGTCTAGTTGATGAAGAGACCACCCAAAAGAAATAGCAAGACTTAGAACTGTCCGAATTGTACGTAGATGGGTTGACAACGGGGTTGAAGGTCTCGAAAAAATCAACCCCAGCTTGCTGATGAAACCCCTTGGCAACGAGTTGCACATTATATCGTTTGTTCGAACCATCGGACTTACGCTTTAACTTGAAAACCCATTTACACCCCCACGGTATTGGTGTGAGGGTTAGGAGGCACTAGAGTCCAGGTTCCTTACTTGAGGAGAGCATTAAACTCATTTACCATGGCCTGCAGCCACTGTGGAGAGCGAGAAGCTTGACTGAAACATGTCGGCTCTTGGTCACTGTCAGCTATAGCAATGAATGCAGCGGGAAGGGGATGACGGAAAACAAAAAAAAGAGCTCACCTTGGGCTTAAAAATTCCGCATTTTGATTGAGTTTGTGGACCATGGTGAGGAGGCGGTGCATGAAGAGGCACCACTGCAACATGTGGGGCAGAACCTGCAAGAGTGCAGCAGCATCAGAGGCTGCAGGCTTAACAACTTCAGAAGCTCCAGGCTGAAAGGTGTTGGCCAGTGAGGCTGCAACGGGAGGAACTGTAGTAGCAGGAGTGGCTGCTTGCAGTTTAGGCTGAAAGGTGTCATGTTGTGGGGTTGCAACGTGAGGAATTGCAGCAGCGGCGGTAACATGTGGAACAAAAACAAATTCAGATTCCCTAGCCTCGCGAACGCTGAGCTGCTCTTAAGGAAACATGTCTTCATCGAAAAAACATGCTGAGATATGTAACCTCGGCCAGTGGATGAGTGTAGGCAGCGATACCCCTTGTACTGATCACTGTATCCAATAAAAACTCAAAACAAAGATCTAGGTTGCAACTTGTTAGTTACGTAATCACCAAGAAATGGCAAGCAAGCGCAACCAAAACACGAAGTGCCAAATAACCACAAGTACGACCAAATAAATATTGGTAAGGCGACTTCCAATTAAGTACAGAGGTGGGCAATCAATTAATGATGTAGACCGTAATGGTGAGAGCCTTAGCCTAGAGATTGTGGGGAAGCTTGGCCGTGATTAATAAAGTGCGACCAATCTTTGAAATATGATGATGCTTGCGTCCGGCAAGACTGTTCTGCTGTGGTGTATGTGGACATGAAAAATGATGGTGAATCCCTTTTTGCACACACAACTGATGAAACGACGAACTATCAAATTCTTTACCCCTGTCACTTTGAAATTGTTTAATAGTTGTAGAATATTGGGTTTGAACAAAGTTAACAAAATTACTAAAATGATTAAAGACTTCGGATTTATATCGCATGAGAAAAATCCATGAAAAATGCTAATATTCATCCGTAAATGAAACATAATAACGAAACCCGAAGACAGATGCTACGGGAGACATCCAAACATCGAAATGAAATAAATCAAATGGAGAAGTAGAATAGTGTTCAGACAAATTAAACGACAAGCGATGGGACTTAGCCAATGCACAATTATTACGAAATTCCTTATTTGAAACTGAAAAATTAGACCCTAACAAATGCCCAGAGGCTAAAACACTAAGTACTTGACGAGGTGGATGCTCAAGATGGCAAAGCCATAAAGACGGCGACGCAAAGGCATTCTTTGAAGAAGAAGTCCTAGAAGCACAACCAAGTTTAATTGGATAGAGTCCATCCTCACATGGGCCCTGAAAAAGAACAACTCCCATTTTTAAATCACGAATAACAAATTCCCAAGGAAAAAAAAATGTCAAACTAACCAAATTATCCCGAATAAACTTAGCAACGGACAACAAGCTTTTACATATGGCACAAATGTGCAAAGCATTAGACAGACGAAAATCAAAAGACCCATATCCAGTGGGACCAGTCAGAGAACGAGCATTCATGTGATGCGTTGCACCCGTGTCCAGAAGCCAAGGTGCATACCAGCAAATGCACGGGAAAACTCATCGTCAGGACGAAGGGCCTGTGAGCAATTTGTAGCCAGATGGCCTTGTTGAAGGCAAATCCAGCAAGAACCACGAGAATTGGGTGATGACCCAAGGAGTCCAGGAGTTACAGAAAGCCTTCGATGAGGGCCCCTATTATTGTTGTTGTTATTGCGGCCATACCCTTGATTTGGTGCATTGCGACCACCTAAGTTGCCATGATTTCCACGTAGAGCAGCAGCTCCACCACCATAATTTCCATATTGCCATTGGTGTTGTCCTCCATTGGCACAATTTCTAGACCCACCACTACCATTGGTGCGCACAGAGTAAAAAGCCTGAGGTGCAGAAGAGAGTGCAGAAGAGACACCCCGAGTCAGACTCAAAGAAAAGAAGACAAGAGCGCGCAGTTCATTTAACGGAGGAAAATTAGTCAGGATAGCAACGAGTACAATATAATCTGGTCCCAAACCACGAAGCACATATGACACCAGATCTTCATTGGCAAAAGGCTGCCCAATCGAAGCCAAGTGATCAACAACATTCTTGGCCTGGCCAAGATACTCATCAATCAGTTTTGTCCCTTTTTGTAGTGAGATCAACTGAAAAAGATAATGAGTGGCATTGGCAAGAGAGTGCTGCGAGAAATTCTGGCGAAGGTGCTCCTAAATTTCACAAGAAGTAGATAGCCCAACAGTCAACGAAAGAATAGGCTCAGTAAGAGTTGCTCGAAGCATACTAACGAGCGTCTGATCAGTTTCATACCATATAAGACATTCCGGATTAGGCGTTGAAGAAGCCACAGAAGAAGGAAGAACAACCAAGGAGTTAGACTCTGGAGAAGCAGCAGCAGTAGACATGGCATGAGCAGGAGTGGGGCACTGATAAGAACCATCAATAAAACGCCAGAAATTCTGACCAACCAGGAACGGCTTGACTTGATACTCCCATTAGAGATAGTTAGTCTCAGAAACCTTCACTGAGACTAGGGTGGAAATATTAGGAATGGAAGAGGATAAAGAAGCCATGAGGATTTTAAAAAAAAACTTATAGAAGGATCGATGGCTCGAATACCATGTGAAGTTTACGTATTCCATTAATCAACAATGTAAACTGTTACAACGTTTTATACAAAACCTATCCTTATCAGTGTAGGAGTCCTAAGATAACTATGATACACTTGAATTTCAAATAAACAACAGAACAATAAAACAATAAAATAACGTCTAATTGGATTTATCAACACGACCAAAACCCTAACCCTAGGAAATGGCGGAAGCTCTTTTGCCGGGACATTGGGCGGTGGCGAAGTATATGAAATTTGAGAACTTGAGGAGTTGCTGAGCTCTGTACCATGAACAATTGAACAGCCAGTACCGTGGCTTTGGGCCAAGCAAACTTTATGTGAAAGCCCAATTTTATTGTAATTGTTAGAGGTGGCAAAGCCCATTTCACAAAATTCATGTTCTTATACTTTTTTCTATTTTATATTTATACAAGATCATCTAAACTACAAAGAGTAGACCTGACATTCGTGTCGTGTTTTTCATGTTCGTGTCATTTTCATGTCATATTTGATATCTTAACGGGTCGTGTCATGTAACACCTAGGGGTGATTTCAAAAAACCGAAAACCGAATGAAACCAAAAAAGAACCGAACCGAACCGAAAAAGAAAAAATCGAACCAAATCCAACCTTATTGGTTCAGTTTCGGTTTTGGAGGTTCGGAAATCGAACCAAACTGAACCGAATCCCTTTACATTTTATGAATGTATGCCCATGATGTTTCTTTCGTGAAACTTTGTTGCCACGTTTGAAACTAAGCCTAGAATTTTTTCAAGGA
Source organism: Malus sylvestris (assembly GCF_916048215.2). Lineage (NCBI taxonomy): Eukaryota > Viridiplantae > Streptophyta > Magnoliopsida > Rosales > Rosaceae > Malus > Malus sylvestris. The sequence goes on from NC_062271.1 coordinate 21,553,721, forward strand.
GCATACTTGGCTCAGTTAGGGAGGATATTTAATTGCTTACATAGGAAAGTTTTGGAAGGCCTTGGAACTTGGAAGAGCTTCTCTATTTGTTTGCTTTTTGAATGGATATGGTGATCATTTTTCTTTGTAATTGAAGTTGTTGATAGAATATGATTGGTTTATATGACCTTGTATATGTACAACTACCTTCCCACTTTCTCCATTTTCTTATTATTAGTCTACCAATGGATGCCTCTTTTCTAGATTCCATATTTAAAAAAAAAAAATCATGTTTTATAAAATTAAAAAAAAAAAACCAAAACCATATCGAAACAGAACCGAACAAAATGAAATCGAAAAAAAACTGAAAGAAGGTTTCAGTTTTGGCAAAAAACTAAACCGAATGAAACCGGACCCACCCCTAGTAACACCCGTTAAAGTAAACGGGTAATATGATCCAACCTGTAAGTTACCTATTAAAGAAAATATATTTTAAATCAATAAATAATGAAAATGAAAAACATAATTTGACTCCAAAAAAATTGAAAACATAATAATAAATTAGTATATGTATACCACATTGTCATATAAATATTACTTCAAAACAAAAAAGTAACATTTGTCTTTTAAGTATTACATACCTCAAAATAAGAGTCTAATGGAAAAACATTAGTACGTTACTACAAAATACCAAATGTTCAAGGGTATGCAAATTGAAAAGAGTTGCGTTTCAGGGTTGAGGAAACCTTGCACGTTTTTTACAGTAAAATCCTTCAATTTTCATTAATCACCAAGGGAAATGGTATTGGTTTATTTTGAACTCCCTTAAAAATACTATTCATGAGGGTTGTATGGTTTTAAAAATTTAAACAACGATGTACCCATCCTCAAAGTGTAGAGTATGCGATCACGAGCGTTTGCATATTTTTTTTTCACACTTGTAAATTAATTATTATATTTTTTAATGTGTTTGGTATTTTTAAATTACTAGATATTGTTATTTTTAATGTATTTTATAATTTTTTTAGTCTTACTCTTTGCCTATAGTATACTATAAAAATAAACAAATAAATAAAACTTAAAATTTTAAATTTGTATAGAATAATGATACAATAATACCTATTTTAATATACAATATATACATATACACTATGACTATTGTATTTTATAGTAAGTTTTTTTTAGTAGTTTAAAAATTAAAATCATTAAAATAACTTTTTTCTTAACGTGTCGGAATGGGTTACCCGTGTGTCATTCTCTTGTAAAAATGTTAAGGACCTGTTATTAACGGGTCCTTATCATGCGATCCAATAACAACCCAATTAGCTATCGTGTTGACCCATAACCCGTTATTTTCGTGTCGTGTTAACGAGTTGTGTAACAAATTGCCAAGTCTAATGGAAAGGTGATTTAACTTGAATATGGAGGGGAAAACATATTGTTCTGATCAACTTGACTTACGAGTCTCTTTCAACGCTTTGTGATTGATTTGTTATTATGGACACTATTTGTTATTGTGGACACTAAATTAATCTAAATGACAGAGAGGGGGATTCAAACTCTTTGTTTTTTTTTTAAAATTATTATTATTATTATTATTATTAAGGAATGAGATGATTCAAAACTATTACAATAATTTACAGGAGAAGGGAATTTTGAACCCGGGTCGCATGAGTAAAATTAGGGGTGAGAAATTCAAACTTGATTGTAGAGGGATTCATACAACACTAGCTAACTTAGCTATGCCCAAGTATGTCATACATTTTTTTAACAGACAATATTATTTATACTAAGGGAGAGGGGGTGGGCTTAGCCTAAAAATGGGCTAGCAATAATGTAGTTGAAACTCTCAGTTGGCGAGAATCGAACATAAGATCTCTCACTCACAAAGAAAGAGAAATATCACTAGACCGTAGTACTAAATGGTAATTATGTCATACATTATTAAGGCAAATTTGGTGACTCTAATAACCACAAAAATAAATTTTATTGGAAAATATGTACCACAAAACGGTTCACAAATTTTTATTAGAAAATTGAATACTAACACTATGTTTGGATGAAGAAATTTAAAATCACTAAAAAAATTTAAAATGACGGAAATTGAAATGAAGGGATTTTATTTTCTAGAATTTGTGAATTTTGTTGTTTGGTTAACCTAAAAGAACAATGGAATTAAAAATGGAATTTGTTAATTTTAAACTCCCAATCATAGAAATTGGGAAATGACACCTATTTACATGGAATTTAAACTTGGAAATTGAAGGCCTCAAATTCCAAGTTTTTTTTCCATGCGGAAATTCTAAATTTCTATGTTATAAATCCAAACAAGGGAAGGGGTGCATGTTAATTTATAAATTCTGACTTTTATCCAAATTCCAAGTTTATTTCCCTCATCCAAACATAGTGTAAACGTTTCATAAAGGGCCACCAAATCACGGTTTATTACCGCTCATTGTCGTTTTAGCATCCATTAATTTTAATTTTTTAGATAAAATTCCCAATAAGTTCTACTTTTGCAAATATCCATACCTTTTTGCGTAAAAATGCTAGAGAGTATAAAGTTTCAAATCAGTACCTAAGCATATGAACAAAAATTCTAATAAGTACCTAAGCATATGTGTCGATGCAAATTTCCACCATCTTCAGTCTTGACGAAAATACACCTGCAAAACAATCAACATTTTTGATCAAAGACCTAAGCCTCACGAGCCCACGAGGTGGGGGGGGGGGGGGGGTTAGGTCAATGGATCTTTGATGCCTAAGTTAGTTTCTCTAAGAGAGTAATGTGTTTAGGACTTTTAAAGCCTCTGAAATTTGGTAGAATATGGGGTATATATAGGGGAGAGGGCCGGCCATAGTGTTAGGGTTTTACCCTACACATGGCGGCATCCTATTGGCCAATGTTTATAGAGAAATATTCTCAAGATATTACATAGGAAATAATATCTTGACATAATGGAGTAATTATACCTAATTGTTTTAAATTTAGATTACTTACTTGATTGAAGTCAATCTTCAATTGGGAATGTATTAAAGATAGGATTTGGGTAATTAATTCTTATCTTTAATGCTTTGACTTTTCCTTGCCAAGGGTATGTGAGCTGTGGGACTATATTCAGCTGCTGTTTGATGCGATATTTTTCGATGAACTTTACCAAGTCTTTGCCCACAAACTGCAGACCTTTGTCTGTGATGATTGAGTAAGGGATGCCGAAGCAGCAGATGATGTTCTTCCATATGAAGCGCTCTATGTCTGTTTGGGTGGTTGTAGTCATGGGTTCGGCTTCGACCCATTTTGTGAAGTAGTCAGTCGCTACGATCATCATGCCTTTACCCCCAGTGGCAAGCGGCATTGGTCCTTCCAGGTTAATCACCCACTGCATGAATAGCCAAGGGTTTGTTTGTGAATGGAGTTTGCTGGCAGGTAGTGCAGGCACGGGCTTGAAGCACTGGCAACTGTCGCACCTTTGTACATACTCCTTGGCGTCTTAATGCATGGTTGGCCAGTAGTAACCAACGTTAACAGCTTTTTGCGCCAGGGAACAACCTCCAGAGTGGTTTCCACAAACTCATTTGTGGATTGAGCTAAGAATCCTTAGCTCGTTGAGAAGCGATAGGCAGTGGAGGTGTGGTCCTGAGAAGGATTTGCAAACGAGCATGCCATTCTACATGTAGTAGCGTGCTACCTTCATCTGGAGCTTCATGGAATCCAGTCTGTCTGCAGGGAGCATTCTGTTGACTATGTAGTCAATGGGATTCTGCCAACTCGAAGTTGTGTTGATCTCTGCATACTTCCCTGAGGTTTGGTTGGTGATCAGTTGGGAATCGGAAAAGATTGCAAGCTTTTTCACGGCCAGGTCTTTCGCCAATCAGAAACCTATTAGTAGGGCTTCATAGTCTGCTACACCTGGCATTCGTATCGTGTTTTCCGTGTTCATGTCGTTTTCGTGTCATACCCGATATCTTAACGGGTTGTGTCGTGTAACACCCGTTAAAATAAACAGGTAAAATGACCCAACCCGAAATCAACCGGATAATATTAACAGGTAATATGACCCGACCCATTACCCGTTAAGGAAAATATATTTTAAACCAATAAATAATCAAATGAAAAACATAATACTAAATAAGTATATACATACCATATTGTCACATCCAAAACATAAAAACACATTTTTCTTTTAAATATATTTTCACTTACCTAAAGTCTTTAATAGTTTTTTAATTAATGTAGAAGCGTAAAAAAATATAGAAAAAATATATAAACGCTCGTAATGACAAGCTTTACAACTTTCATGAAGAACTTAACTTCGAAATTCGCCACTATAATCATATAAATCATAGATCAAAATTTAACCGTTGATTATTGTTTACATTTACGCTTCATTGTTCTCATCAAATTTTGTTTTTTTTTTCAGATTTTCTTTTTGAAAACTTGATCTATTAGATGACGCAGGAAAATGAACGGTTTTGATCATTGATATTATATTCAGAGTTTTACGGTTAGTGAAAATATTGCTTGATGTTTATAAAGTTTCTACAAACTATATGGCATCGACTCATATTTCAGTTAACCGTAAATATCGAAACGTGATATCAAAGATCTGAATCGTTCATCTTCTTACATCCGCCAGATGATCATGTTTTCAAAAAAGAAAATTTAAAAAATGAAATTCAGTAAGGAGAATAAAGCGTAAATGGCAATCGACGGTTAAATATAAATGTAAGGTTTATGAATTACAGCGTTGGATTCCGAAACTGACCCTTTCATGAAAGTTGTAAAGTTTGTCACTATGAGTGATTGTGTATTTTTTTTTACATTTTTTACACTTCTACAATTATTATTATTAATTTTATTAATTTTTCCCTCAAATAAAAAACATTATTCACGAAGTTTTGGAGGATTTTAAAAATCTAAACGATAATGCAAGTGTAACCATTATCTACTTGTGGAGGAATAATGATGAATCATGAGTGTTTATATATTTTTTCACATTTTTCATATGTGTATGTATGTCATCTTAGTTCTTACCTATACAAATACTATATTAGTTTATCTTAATTTTGGACAACAACATGTTAAGTAAAATTTATCCTAGTAATGATAATAAAAATAAATAATGACAAAAACTTTTTTTTAAAAACTTACATAGAATAATAATACAAAACTATATATTTTGTTTGTACCATACTTAGGGCCTCCATATTTAGACCTCGCATAAATACTCGTGGGACTCAAATGTAATTATGTAATAAATGAAGGGGCAAATATATAATAAGTTATTCTATAAAATGACTCCTCACTCTCTTCATTAGGGAAGGCCAATTCTTAGGCCTGAGATCCCTAAAGCCTCTCATATTCAGAGCAGGGCTCTCACCCTCACAATCCTCTTCAACATCTCAGAGAAATACAATATCAGTGTGGACGTAGCCTAAATATTGGGGTGAACCACGATATATCTTGTGTTCTTTACTTTTCTTGCAGATTCACAGTCGGATTTACGTTGTTCCAAGACATCCGGTTTTGTGCATCAACATTTGGCGCCGTCTGTGGGAATCAACACGAAAAGCTATGTCGGTTCTCTCTCAATTTTTCATCTCACCACTGTGAATCTGCAAAAAAAAACCCAGAAACAGAAAAGCTCCAAGTCTCTCTCTCTCTCTAAAAGTTAGAGCTCAGGAGAATGCAAGTGTCATCGTCGTCGTCCTCCTCCGTGCTGATTCTTTCACTTTAATGGCGGACTCCATCTCTAAATTCTTCTACTGGACAGAACCCCAGATTTCGTCCTCCTTACAACGCCAGATTTCGTGAACCTTACGGATTTACTCACCGTGGCTGGCCTATTCCACACCTTCCTTAACTACCTTCAATCCACTAAAGTGCTTGAGATCTTCCAAGACCAAGCTAACAAGACTGAGGAAGGCATAACTATCTTTTTCCCGAAAGACAGTGTCGTCACAGCTTTTAAGAAGCCATTTTTGTCCAATCTGGCCACCGACTAGCTCAAGTCAGTCATCCTATTCCATGCCTTGCCGCATTACTACACTTTAGCCAACTTAAAAAACCTCAGCGAATCAGGCCCAATTCCTACATTTGCCGGCGGAAGTTGCACTTTGAACTTCACTGATGCTTCAGGCTCTGTGCGCCTTACCTCAGGTTGGTCCAACATAAAAGTAAGCAGCAGCATGCACTTAACAGATCCTATTGCAGTTTATCAAGTTGACAAGAGTATCATCTACAACAGGTGCACTTTCTGATTCAACTTCTGATTTTGAAGTGGGTTCCTCTAATCTTGCATTATTGGAGTATCATCGAAACTTAGCAGAGTATCATCTACAACAGTGGGTTCCTCTGATCTTGCATTATTGGAGTATCATTGACAACTAGGGCTCTCCCAGCTTCAATTTCTAAGTCTGAATGCACAAGGGGGCAAGGATTGAGGACTTCACTACTCTTCAGCAAAAGAACCCTCATATCCACAGGCAGTGGGAAACCCGACGGCATGGCATGGAAGAAAAGGACTGGCTATCTTTGGTTGCTGTTCATAGCAGCTGTCACTTTAGAGAAAAGCAAGTGGATGGTGTCAAGGCTGTCCAGGTAGCTGTTACGTTTTACAGGAGAACATGTAGGAAATGGAAAAGAGAAAATAAAAGCGAAAGCAAAGCAAAAAAAAAACGGAGAAAAAGCAGAAAGCAAAAGAGAGGCTTTCCTCTGAGAGAGCACATAGGCATACTGCAAAAACAAGGAATAAACACCCACATTGCAAAAGCAAGGAATAAACACCCCACTAAAATGATGTGATTTACTTTTCTTATTTTTGAATGATGTAATTTATTTTTCGTATCTTTCGGAGATATTTGTATAACCCCATCAGAGGGTAATAAAAAAAAATGGCAAGCCCAAAATAATGGGCTGGAATGTTATGTGGAGGGCTAAGGCCCATATGCCCAAAAGAGCCAGGCCCTATAGCTCCAAAATTATTCGGCACCCTGCCGCTATTATCACCAATCAGGTGATCAAAAGTACGCCCAGTACTCCAAAATTATTCGGCACCCTGCCGCTATTATCACCAACTAGGTGATCAAAAGTACGCTCAGTACTCTAAAATTATTCGGCAATCTGCCGCTATTATCACCAACCAGGTGATCAAAAGTTCGCCCAGTACTCCAAAATTATTTGGCAGTCTATCGCTATTATCACCAACCAGGTGATCAAAAGTACGTCTAGTACTATAAAATTATTCGTCAGCTTGCCGTTATTATCACCAACCAGGTGATCAAAAATACGTCCAGTACTACAAAAAATTATTCAGCAGCCTGCCGCTATTATCACCAACTAGGTGATCAAAAGTACGTCCAGTACTCCAAAATTATACATAAGCATCACTCATGTTAATCATACATAAACATTCATGAGCATCACTCATGTCAATCATACATAAACATTCATGACCATTATTCATGTCAACATTCACGAGCATCACTCATGTCAACATCCATGAGCATCACTCATGTCAATCAGCTTCGAAAGCTTCATTTACAGAGCTCCAGTTTCGAGAGCTCTAGCTTCAAAAGCTTCATTTACAAAAGCTCCAGCTTCAAAGCTTTACTTGCAAAGCTTCACCTACAAAGCTTCACCTACAAAGCTTCAGTGCAGGGTATACAAATACCGCCTCTGAACAACCACCACTCCGGCCCATACATGGATCAAATTTGAAGTGTCCAGCCAATAGACTCTATTGACTGAAGACTTGGGGGACTACACTATGTACCATATATTGGGCTTCCATAACTGGACCTTATGAAAAACACTTGGGGGACTTAGCCTATTATTTATGTACTGAGAAGCGAGCCCTTATTCTATAAAAGGGACTCCCCCACTTTCATTAGAGAGCACCCATCACTTATGTATTGAGGAGCGAGCCCTTATTCTATAAAAGGGACTCCCTTACCATCATTAGAGAGCATCGCCGCCTGTTGAGTAACCGCATTGCCGTGAGCATCACTCATAACCCATCACTTATGTATTGAGGAGCGAGCCCTTATTCTATAAAAGGGACTCCCTCACCATCATTAGAAAGCATCACCGCCTGCTGAGCAACTGACTCGTCGCGAGTATCACTCCTAGCCCATCACTTATGTATTAAGGAGCGGGCCCTTATTTTATAAAAGGGACTCCCTTACCATCATCAGAGAACATTGCCGCCTGCTAAGCAATCGCCTCGCCGCGAGTATCAACTTTAGCCATCATTTATGTATTGAGGAGCGAACCCTTATTCTATAAAAAGGAATCTCTCACCTTCAACGCCACAAGCCGAGTCAACCAAGGCAACATAAGCCACAAGTAGAGCAGCCTCGCAACATGTGCTACTTCTAGTTGAGCATCATTTCAGATTGAGCACCGCCTCATATCGAGTATCAGTCCTAGACGACATCTAGATACTTCGGCCCATACATGGACTGAATTTCAAGTCTCCAGCCAAAAGACTTTCTTGACTAAAGACTTAGGGGACTACTGTTTGTACCATACTTAGGGCTTCCGTATTTAGACCTCGTATAAATACTTGGGGGACTCAAATGTAATTATGTAACATATGAAGGGGCAAATATGTAATAAGTGAGGAGCCCTTATTCTATAAAAGGACTCCTCACTCTCTTTATTAGGGAAGGCCAATTCTTAGGCCTGAGATCCCCAAAGCCTCTCATATTCAGAGCAGGGCTCTCACCTTCATAATCCTCTTCAAAATCTCAGAGAAATACAACATCAATGTGAACGTAGCCCAAACATTGGGGTGAACCACGATACATCTTGTGTTCTTTACTTTTCTTGCAGATTCACGGTTTGATTTATGTTATTCCAAGACCTCCGGTTTTGTGCATCAACATATTTAATATAGAATATATTGTATATATTAATATGGCTATTGTATTTTATAATAAATCATTTAGTAATTAAACTTTAAAATTATCAAAATAAATTTTTTCTTAACGGGTCGAAACGGATTACCCACGTGTTACCCGTGTGTATACCCGTTAAGAACCCGTTATTAATGGGTTCTTAACGGGTCACCCGATAATGACCCAATAAGTTATTGTGTTGACCCAAAACCCGTTATTTTCGTGTCGTGTCACCGTGTCGTGTTAGAAATTGCCGGGTCTATACTCTACTTCAGTGTTTGATACCTTGAAGCATAGAGTGATCGCCTGCTCGAGCATCAAACCATTCAATGTAGTAAGAACTAGGCCTGCTTTCGATCCCTAGTAGTTGGATTATATGTCAACGTGCAAACGCCAGAAATCTCATGCATGTGGGGCTGGTGCGGCTACGGCATGCTCAGCTGCCTCTAAGGTATTTTTGGGCTGAGTTGCTGCATCTTTCAAGCTTAGGGCGAATTCTACTACGAAGTCTGCCAATGTTTGGGCCTTTATTGCCATGCGAGGTTAGTATGCCAATCCGTATTGGCCAAGTTTCAATGCCCACTTCATCACTCGTTACGAAGCGTTTGGACTATGCAAAATTGATCGCAGTGGGTACCGGGTCATGACGATGACTGGATGCTCTTGAAAGTAAGGTCTGAGCTTTTGAGATGCAACGACTAGCACTAAAATTAGCTTTTCAATCTTCGAGTATCTGGTTTCCGCATCGATGAGAGCTTTGGATGTATAGAATATAGGCAGTTGAGCCTCAAACTCTTCTCATATGAGGGCAGAGCTCACTACCACTTCTGATACCTCTATATGGATGTATAGGTTCTCTACTGTTTCTGGCTTGAATATTAGTGGAGGTGACGTCAGGTACTACTTTAGGTCCTAGAATGCTCTTTCGCACTCGTCGTCCTATTTATCCTTATGTGACTTCTTGATTGCCTTGAAAAAGAGCTTACATCGGTCAGTGGATCGCGAGAGGAAATGATTGAGTGTGGTTGCTCTTCCGGTCAGACTTTGGATCTCCTTCAGAGTTGTGGGAGACTTCATGTCCAGGATCGCTCTGATCTGCCTTGGATAAGCCTCAATTTCTCGCTAGGTTACAAGGTACCCTAAGAATCGACCTAAGGAGATGGCAAAAGTGCACATAGCTGGGTTGAGCTTCATTTTGTACTCCTGGATGATGTCAAAAGTCTCTACCAATTTGTCGATGTGGTCTGACCGCTGCTTGCCTTTCACTATGATGTTGTCGACGTGGACTTCTATGGTTACTTCGATCTGCTTCTTGAACATCGTGTTTACAAGCCGCTGGTAAGTTAGGCCATTTCTAACCGAAGGGTCCAGAAGGCCAGAGGGCCGAAAATAGCCCTAAAACCGTCTCCAACCGAGGGCTAGGCCAGACGGCTCTGGAATCTGGGAGGGCCCCACGGGATCGAAGAGGGTTGGAGGGCTGGAGGGCTGGCTATTTTTTTTTTAATGTTTTCCTATTGCTGTCGGTTATAACCGACAGCATTAAAGAGATTCTTTTTTTTTTAATAGTTTGAAATTTTTTTGAATATAACGGCTAGCTGACTCAGCTAGCCGTTGGGTTTTTTTTTTTTTTTTTAATTTTAAACATTTCTTTTCTTCTATAAATATGGTGAAGTTCTTTCAATTCTTCACTTCATTTGCAATATTTCCTTCTTCAATATTTTTCAATATTTCCTTCAATATTTCCTTCAATATATTTTCCAATATTTCCTTCATCTATAATATTTGTTTCAATTTTTCAATATTTCCTTCAATATATTTTCCAATATTTCCTTCATCTATAATATTTGTTTCAATTTTTCAATATTTCATTCATCTATAATATTTCTTCACTTCATTTGCAATATTTCCTTCAATATTTCCTTCATTTTTTTTCAAAAAAAATGGCCTCATCTGCAATGAAAGGTAGGGCTTGGACCCGAAAAGAAGATGAAGCTCTTTGCAAGGCTTATAGATGGATCTCAGAAGATAGTGTGAGGGGGATTTCTCAAACAAGTGAAGGTGTTTGGACTCGTGTGTCCAAAAAATACTTAGAGTTCTACGAAGGCACCATTCCAACGAATACCCGAAACCACGAAAGTTGTTCTTCAAGATGGAAGAAACATCTTCATCCAAGTTTGAATAAATGGCATCAAGCACTATTAGCAGCAGCAAGTAGACATGAAAGCGGCGCCAATTACTATGACGAAGTTAGTGTTTTTACAGGTTATTTTAAATGTTTAATTATATTACATTTAATTTTTGTAATTATATGTCATTATATTACATTTAATTTCGTGAATTAATTTCCTAAATTTTTTTTAATTATATTTTCTAGGTACGCCAAGCGGAGGAATTATATATGGAGGGCAGCTCAAAACCCTTTCAGTTTCACGGTTGTTGGGAAATTTGTAAAGGGTGGGTGTTATTTGAAGATCCACTTTAACATAGAGTGGATCCTTTGGAAGCTGCATCCCCATCTGTAGATATGAATGAAGATGGATCTCCTACCATTCAACAAACAAGGGTAGAAAATCCGACTCCGTCCGAAAGTTCTTTACCTAGGGCTATGGGACGAAACAAGGCCCGAAGGTTGAGGGAAAAGGGCAAGGCAAATGCTGATTACGCCGCTCAACATGAAGTGGCGGCCTCATTTCGATTACTGGTGGAGCAAAATGCCCTTGAGGCGGAAGAAAGGAAGTGTAGACATGAAGAACGAGCCAAACAAATACAAGAAGAGATGGATGATAAGAATATGGAAAGGAACACTTCGAATTACACTCCAATGAGTAAGGCCTATTTTGATAGGAAAAAAAAAGAAATTATGTCTCGGCGGCAATTGTTTACCTCTGACTATACTCCTACAATGGCGGATGATGAAGATGATATTGATTATGGATATTAAATTTAAGTCATTGTAATTTTTAAATTTAAGTTAATGTTGTTTTTAAATTTAATTTGTAGTGTTTAAATATAAGTTGTTGTTTTTAAATTTAAGTTGTTGTAGTTTTTAAATTTAAATAATAAATTATGTTTGGCCCTCGGTTGGAGACGGTTTTTTGTGACAGGGCTAAAACGAGCCCTTTGGCCCTCGGTTGGAGACGGAGGCAAATATGGCCCTGTACTGTTCATTAAAATATTAATATCTTGGGAAATCTTGGAAGGCCAGAGGGCTCAAACGAGCCCTCTGGCCAGCCCTCGGTTAGAGATGGCCTTACTCCTGCGTTCTTGAGGCCAAAAGGCATGACCTTGTAGTAGCATGTGCCTCGCTCGATCACGAATACGGTTTTTTCCTTGTCAGGCTCGTTCATGGCAATTTGATTGTAGCCTGTGTATGCATCCAAGAAGTTGAGTATCAGGTTCCCAGATGTTGAGTTAACAAACAAGTCAATTCGGGGAACTGGGTAGTTGTTTTTAGGGCAGACCTTGTTGAGGTCGGTGTAATCTACGCACACTCTCCATTTGCCCTTGTCTTTTTTCATCACTAGCACGACGTTGGCCAACCATGATGAGTACGCCACTTCCTCAATGAATCCGGCCTCCAATAACTTGTCGATCTCCACCTCAATAATCGCTACTCATTCGGGTGCGAAATGTCGCATTTTCTAGATCATAGGTTTGGCAGTGGGATCGACGTGCAGTTTGTGGCAAGCTACCGCTGGATCAATACCAGGCATGTTAGAGGGTGTTTCTGCGAAAATGTCATGATTTTCCCTAAAGAAGACCATGAGTTGCTCATTCTCCATCGAGCTCTGATGTCAACCAATCCTAACTGTCTTATCTGGCTAGTGGGGGTAAAGAATGATGTTCTCAGGGTTTTCTTCAGGTTTCCATCTTGATTCATCTGCCAGGGCATTGTAGACCTTGACACCATCTTTTTGACCTGCCTGCTGTAATTGCTATTTGGTGGAGGTATAATCGTCTTTCTGCATTTCAGCTGCTACTGCTAGGGCGAAATACTTCTTCTTCGACTTCTTGAGAACTTTTACAGTACATCATCGAGACATGGTCTGGTCACATTTGATCTATCCGACTGCTCCTCCCACGATGCAAAATTGGATATTCTGATACTCGATTGAGGTCACAGCTCTAATCTTCACTAGCTAAGGTCGGCCCAATATCCTATTATGGGGAGATGGGTCACTGACGATCATGAAGGTCTGCGATGAGACAATTTGAGGGTTGGTTACATCGTGATTACGCCAATGACAGTTGAGGTAAGTCCGTTAAATCTGGTCAAAACCTCTACTTTACGTTTGATCGTGTTTTCCAGGCCCATCTTTTGGATAACTGACAGTTATAAGATGTTGGCTAAGTTGCCACTGTCCACCATAATTCTGTCAATGATGGCGTGGGCCAGTTGAGCAGAAATTACCAAGGTGTCGTCATGGGGAAAGTTTATTCCCTCTCCATCCTACTTGGTGAAACCGACGATTGGTCTAGGTACATCATATATGGCTTGAACTTGAAAACCCGATCTTGCCTGCTAGATCTTCCTTTTATTAGAACTGTTGGTGGCCCCCATATGTTTGAACTCGGTAAAGATTTCGTTGATTCGGATAATCTTGGTTGTGGGTTCAACATCGGTGTCTGCTTCTTGCCTTGGCCAGGAAGCTGGTTTGTCGACATACTGGTCGTACTTTGCTTCTTTCATGAGCTTTTAAAGGTACTTCATCCACGTGGTGCAGTCGTTGGTTGTGTGCCCAGGAGTGAGAACTTGGTGTACGTCTTGGGGCTGTCTTTGAGGTCGCAAAGGATCTAGTTGATCAGGACTGAGAACTTGGTGTATGTCTTGGGCGTCGTACATCCCTTCGTCAGTGATTGGTCCATGCGTCTGCTTGTTGGCTTGTTCTTGTCATTGAACTGTTTATCGCTCGCATTCTTTTGAGTCGGCTTTGCGTCTTTGTGCGGTTACTCAGGTGGCTTCTGTGAGCTCTTAGCCTCATCCTATAAGGAGTGCTTTTCTACTAAAGCATAAGAGTCTGCCAGGGTCAAGTTCTCGCCCATGATCAATTCTTCGAAAAGTGGGTGATCTGTTGGAAGCCCCTTCTGGAAGGCTGAGCATGCAATGTTATCATCGCATCTGACGATCTTCGCATTTTCCGCCTTGAACCTCTTGATGTATGTATGGAGTGACTTTTTCGATCCTTCTTCATGTTGAAGACGTGGTCAGACTTCTTAATTGAACGGTAAGATGAATATTCCTTAGTGAAAACCAAGGAAAGTTCGTTGAAGTTCAGGATTGAATGTGGTGGTAGAGTGTGGAACCAGTCTTATGCCTCTCCTTGGAGTGTCGTGGCAAAGATCTTGCACATGAAAGCGTCCATCTAAAGGATCATGGCGTTTTGGTAGTGCATCAAGTGTCTATCTAGATCCTCATCTCTTTTGAACAAGGTGAAATACGATGGGCTGAACTTTCGTGGTGGCTCCATCTGCTTGATCTTATCTGTAAACGATGACCTACTAAGGTTGGCCTCGTCTCTACGAAGGGCATCGTCAATAGTATCAATGCATTGGAATCGGTACAACTACTCTGCAATGAGCCTTTATACTTCCCCCCTGATTTACACCTGGTGGGGTAGCGGAGCCTCTAGCTGCCCTTGGTGGTGACCTGCTGGTCCATGTAGCTCTTCAGCATGTTTTGTTCATATGTGTCATAGTCGTGGTGCATGTGATTTGTTCTGTGTTGCTTGCAAGTGCAGAGGCTCCTAGTGGAACTTGAGTTGGACTGCTCTCGTGCTCTCCTTGATTCACCATGTGGTTGCCTATTCCAGTGCCTCGCATGAGGATCTCCTGGTGGGCCTAGCCTCATGTAAACGCTTAGCTTGGAATGTCCTGAGTACTCGTCGGAGTGTGGACCCAACCTCAAATGCACACTAACTCGTGAGATGAGTCAGGAATGTGGTCTGCTACGCGAGGGCGCTTGTAAAATTAGTGACCTGCTAGGGTAGGTGATGCTGGCCGTTTAGATTGGAAGAGTCTCGATAATGGGCGTCTCCATGTATGGTGCAAGTGTAGTAGACTGCAGTTACAAAGCTGGAGCCCAGAGCGGTCATCCCTGCAAAAAAGTGGGGTGAAAATAACCCTGAATTGATTATGGGACCAGTGGTCGGAATCTGAATCACCCGAGATGGCCTCAAGTTGGACTGGGCCGCAAGCCGGGTCACCGAAGTGGGTCGCAGGGCGGGGCAATTTGACTTCAAGCATCAATAATAAAAAAGTAGTAACAAATTTTGAAAGGGAAAACTAAGTGGTGAAGAGAAAGATAAGTATTACGTGCCTCCAAGAAACTATGAGGGTTGGTCTTAAGGTAAAGGATCTCGAAAACTCAGGTTTTAAGCTTTGTCGAGTACAAACAGATCGAGAAATGGTGTTAGCATCATCATGAATAAGACTTTAACAAAAGATTTTGTAGATGTTAAGTGGCTCAGGGATAGAGTTATAGCAATCAAGATTGTGATAGGACAAGAACTCATCGATGTGATTAATGTGTATGCACCTCAAGTTAGGTTAGACAGGAGTCTGAAGGAGAAATTTTGGGAAGATTTTGGATAATTAGTTCAAGAAATCTCTAAGGCGGAGAAGTTACTCATAGGAAAAGATTTAAATGGACATGTGGGCAATGAGACATGCAACTACAAAGGTTTCCTTGGTGGCCATGGTTTTAGGGAAAGAAACAAGGAAGGGGAAGTCATTTTGTTTGCAATGTCATATGATCTCTTTCTAGTCAATACCTTATGTAGGATTTGTATAATAATTGTATTATATAAAACACAATATTAATCCACTCAAAGCAGGGTGTGTTATTGATATGCGCTCCTTGTCTCACATTGACCGTTTCCTTTTCTCTTCCCCTCTTAACCATTACATAAAGAGGGCTTTAGGGAAATGAGACACTAACAAAAACAATTATCTTAGCTATAGAGAAGAGAGAAAATGCTCTCCACTCTCAGTAATATTATTCTCTCTTAGTTAGCTTTTAGGGTATTACCTTGGCCATAGGATTATGAGGCTACTAAGAATTACAGTAGTTTGATCCATGTGCATTCACAAGTTACTTAGACAATCTAACGAGGCTAAATGCAACTAATTCCTCCCTTACCTGACACTCTCCTTGGTGGTTCGTGCAACGGTTCGTAGGAACGAGACAACAATCCAGAATTCGTTAATTCCGCAAGGTATGTCCTATATCGAATTCCTTATATTATTTGTATAAATTCTCAACAGTGGTATCAGAGCCTATGTCAAAAAGATGAGATTTAATGATTGCTACTTTAACACGTTTCTCTAAAATGGTTAAGTTAGCTACTATCCCAAGAGACATGTCTAGGTAAGCAGTTAAATTGTGTTAGACTGATATAAAAGCTTATGGAAGATAGTATGAAGACTACACTATATATGTGATTCACTAGCTGGCCAGTGTCTGTTTGATATTAGTTGTCAAACATAAGACATGGCTACATGATACTAATGGTGGAACATGACATTGTTTTTTATATCATAACGAGGGATAAACTAATGTCTCTAATACTCATAGGAATTGGATACACTTTGACCCTTAAGAAAACTGAGACCTTGATGAAAATTCTCATCAAGAATTAGCTCAAAAGTTAAGAAAGTGCCCTAGGTGGCATACTCAAAGTAGTCCAATTAAAGAATTCGTGAGAGAGAAGGATAAAATTACTCAAGCATAGTTGGTGCTATTAATGTTGAAGAGAAGACATCTCACCCACATTGGTTGAGTACGTACTACTATGATCTTCAAGTTTAAATCTCTACTTAATGAAGTATACACATGGTGCAAATTTGGCTCGTATTTCTTTTCTAGTTGTATTCGAAGCAATTTTAACATATGTGGTGAGTACCTAAAATGAAGATAAGATTGTCACGCCCTGATCCTGAGATACGCCCGGAATCGACGCTCGATCGAGGAATGTAATGGTACAATATAAAATATATAGAGTCACCAAGACTCATACTTATAACATGCATCAGAGCATCAACAGAAATAACTTACAACAAAGGGTGGCAATCCTATTCTTGAGTGCACTGCCCACAATAGCTACACCACCTGCAACCTTCTCCTCTAACTGCTACCCGTTACTCTGCAAAATAACCCTACGTCGTAGGAATGGCATAGCGGGTAAAGCAAAACCCGGATAAGCTACGAAGCTCATGTGAGTAACAATAATACAACATATGTGAAAATAAATAACATCAAATGATTAAATGTCAAAGTAGTGCTACATTCACACATGACACTTATTACGTATATTGTATCAACCGTCATATGATCACCATCAATATTATTCCGTCATTCTCTTCAGATTGTGAGTCACCACTCGCCTTTCATCATTTCCGAGTAATTACAAGGGTCTAATTGCCTCATATTTCATAATTTAACCACCAAGCGCCTCATTATTATGTATAGGAATGGTTATTCAATTTCGAATCTCACCACACATCTATCGAGATAACATTCAATCATCACACAACCCGAAGTTGTGTAGGAATGACACACCATCAATAATATAATCATGTGTAGGAATGACATTGGTATCTTTTTCATTATTGCATATCTTCATTACGAGTAGGAATGAGTCACATCTGAATCCAATCTCTTTTAGGTGTAAACTATTATATTCAATCACCACTTTCTACATTGACCCACACATGCATTCAATCTCATCTTTCATATATGTAATAGGTACTAATCTAGGGCTATAGAAAGACACAGTTCGCCTGAAGCCTACAATAGGTAACGGATCAGGATGTGGGTCCTCATTGTGGATTAACCAAGCATGACCACTTCTGAGAACACCATGTAGGTAATGACCCTTATAGCAGATTAACCAAGCAGATCCACTCACACGAAGAGTAATAGGCAATGATCACCCATCGTGGATTAACCAAGTATGATCACCCCTAAATATTTATGGCCATACTTAAGTAATAAGGATCGCCCATCGCAGATTAACGAAGCACGACCCTAAAGTATGGTCCCCCATTGTGGATTAACCAAGTAGGACCATCCATGTACCACTGCTGCATGGTGCAAATTCCGAATGTATCCCACATTACCCCATGTACTAGGTTAACGGTCCTCTACTAGCCCTCATATATCATAATCTTTTCAAGCATAACATATACATATTTATGCTAGCACCATCAAGTAAACATAGCATAATAGCACACATTTCCATATAATCATTTGGAAATCCATGTCATATTCACATAGTATATAACAAGGAATTTCATGGGTAATAACCATATCACATAATATTAATGTCACTCACCTGTGTTATTTGAACTTCTAGATTCACCAACTCCTCCTCCAGGAACCTAATACAACACACAAAATCCCATTTAAGAAACTCACATGTGTCAAATGTCGATCAAATGTCCCCTAAGGTCAACAAACCTAGGTTATTCAATTCGGAAGATCCGCATATCGGATTCCCAATCTGTAAGTTCTCAAAGTTCCAACAAAATTGCACGACGATCCAACGATCAGATTATCATCAATTACAAAAATGTTACGGTGGTACAATTATCCGAAGAATTGAATAATCAAACCATCGTATCGAATTTCAACGAACAGACTTTAGATATGGGCTTAGGACATCGAGAAAATCTCGTTGTCCAAAATCCATAAATTTTGACTATTCCGTATGCACACCGCGCGTGGTGGTTTCCGACAACCAGAAACCAACTTTTTCGACTAACTCCAAATTTTACAGGAAGATAAAGATCAACAAGAGGAACAAGTTTTATACCTGCCACGAAATCCAAAAAGTGGACGGAAGATGGTCAATTTTGCCAATAAAGCCGACGGGTGCCTAAACTTCCCGGAGTCGATTCGTCGTCTACGGTGGTCCAACGGGGTCAAGGATGGTCGGTATTTACTCCTGGGATGAAGGGCTACAAGTTCTAAGTGGTGGCGTCGGCCATTGTTTCACCGATTCGCCGGAAAAATAAAAATGGTGGCCAGAGCACTGTTGGTTTTCGTTGGTTTTTATGGCCTAACACCACCACATATGGTGGTCAATCAAGGTGGTTATTGGGTGGGTTTTGTAGAGGGATGTGAGAGCTTCAAGATGGTGGTGGTGGGGTCGAAAAATACTGACGATTTTCACCGAAATCAGCTTAAGAAGTTCATGTGTCGCGGGGGTCAATTGGGTGGGTTTACCGGGCTATGGATCAGGTTTCCCGAAATGGAAACCTGCTAATTTAGGCAGATTAGGCTTTGGAAACTTACTACTAATAGTAAGTCCACATGTCTAAAAGGTCTCACTACTTTCGAGACTCGTAACTTCTTCGTTCTAATTCGGAATTAAGATCTGTTTGCTTCTTCGCGCTCGTGGGTTCAAGCTCTAACTGAACAACTCAAGAGTTTACCGAAAAGGTCGAGTAAAATTTGAAATGACAGAAATACCATTAACTTCACTTTTCTCGAAACTGGAGAATTAACGAAATAACTTTAATTAAATTTCCGAAGTATGTCAAAAATAAAATAAAATACTAATTTTGAGGACGATATATCACAAAGATAACTTGGTTATCTAATTCTATTCCTTGAAGTACTAAGGGATTGATCCGCGTGGGAAATATAAGGATATTGCGGATGAGTTTGCATTCCTTAGTTTGGCTTACAATATTTCTTCAATATTTCATAATTGAGCAATATTTTTTGGAATATATGTCCTTTTCAATCCACCAATATTTGAGAAGTTAAAATACTTTATAAAATAAGACGACACTATTTCTCAACTTGCATTAGATGTGTTTTTTCTTTAAATATGGAATGCTAAAAGTTAGTTGATCAAAATGGTTAGAGATAGGTCATTACTTGACCCAGTCACTAAGTGATCAATAGTAACTTGATATTTTAGTAAGTTTTGAAAAAGTTGACATTTTAGTAAGTTTGAAAAAAGCCTCAAGGGAGTGCTATTCAAATCTAGCTCAAATTAGTGAGCTAATTCACTACAATTGCAATTTTATTTGAAAGCATTAAGTAGATGCTTCCCATGTTTTTTCCGAAAAAAAAAACATATTAATTTTCCTTGTACTCAAGGGCAATTATTCTTTAATTGTACATTGTCGTAAAATCATTGTTCTAAAAATTCCCGCCTAGGCACTAGGCGGCTGGCCACCGCCTCGATTAATGCCTAGACGTTTGAAAATTAAGAAATGGCACTTAGACCTGCTGAGGCTCCCGCCCAGTCACGCCTAGGTTGCGACTCACTAAGACAGAAAATAGATAACTTTTATTTTGCATTTTATTTTTTTTCAATAAATTGTAAGAGACTTGTTAAATACTTAAATGAACAGACATTATATGCTTGTTTCCCATGTTTTCATTATGTTCCAATACTTTATAATATATATGTCATTCTATTTTGTAGTTTATGATGAATTAGATATATTTTAAGTATAAAGAGACACTTATTTACACAAAATATAATAGATTTACTTAAATCCACCTAGTCTGCCTAGGTGCCTGCCTAGGCCCCAGCCCGCCGTCCGACCAGTGCCTAACATCTTTTAGAACCTTGCGTAAAATAGTTTTATATGTACATCAAAAGATAAGAGTCAATTATACTCTTCTTGGAAAACCATGAAAATGTGAGTAGGATTCCAATCACTTGGAAAGGAATTTTCGGAAATTTTGGATAATGTCACACTATTTAAGGTGGTGTAGACGCAATTTAACTCTTCCAACCTAGTGGGAGATGTTTCTTGAAAGTTTGTTGCCAACAATTAGTCCGTAAAACCCTAAAGCAATTGAATAAGCAAAGAAACGACTTTCAATTTTCAATTAGCTTGCACCAGTTTTCTATATGATGAGACGGTAGTCTAGGATATAGACTTAAGGGTTGACTAATTTCTTGTGACATTTAAATTGCAATAGAATTGACTGTAAACTTGTTCTTCACATTGGAAAGATCTTCCAATCTTTAAACGAAGGTGGGAAAAATGAAATGTCCTTACCTAGTGTTGCTAAAAGATTGTAAGTTTTAGTGGGAGTACAACTAACGGAAGTGTACCACTAGACTTTAAAGGTTTTCCAAGAAATAGGTTGTTGGGCCTAGTGGGAGTACTAATAATGGAAGGGTATCACTAGTCTAAAAGCAATTTCTAAGCTAGAATGCTAGCTTAAGTACAAAAGGTTGTAAGTTTAGGGGGAGTGTAACTAAAGGAAGTGTACCGCTAAACTACAAGGAATCTTCCACCTTAAGGAAGTACAACCGATGAAAATGTACTAAACAGGAGTGGGAGTATAACTAATGGAATCATACCATTGCAGTCAAGGATTGAAATATCGGCCGATACACCGATATATCGATATTTTCAACTGTCGATATCGATACTGAGGGGTAAGGCCATATCTTCCCCTATATCGACGATATATCCCCGATAAGTGCTATATCTCCGATATTTTGCCGATATTCTTGACATTTCTCGATACCTATAACAAAACCCAAAAAAATTCAAAAGTTTTGAAGCAAATTGAAACCCAAAAGATTTTTTGGAGGTATGTGGGTAGTGATTAGATATGTGTGAAGGCTTTTGGCAATATCCAATTCAAAAGATTTTTTGGAGTATCCATTAATTATTACTATAAAGAATCTATGCACAATGAATTGAGGGGACATACGTGTCTTATCTGAAGATAAAGAAATACACAAATCCAAATATTAAATTTCTGGTCAAATATATCTTTATTACCCGCAAGAAAATGATGCACGTGTCTAAGCTTCTTGTGGAACTCTTTATCATTTAATATTTGTTTTGTTTTTTAGTTGTTTCTTTTTCACTTTTTGAAGTCAGACAATTGGCAATTTGCAATGCACTGCCCATATACCTCCAAAAAAAAATCTGACTACCTTTATTTCCATCAAAGCCGGAATCATCCAAATGGAATCCATAAAATAAAGTCAGCAAAGCCCATACACCATTGTCCCCCAACCCCCAAAACTTCCCATTGTTATCACGAGAGAAGCCCTCTTTAAATCAGAGGCTGTTTTACTTTTTTTTAGGGCACTAAATCTTCACTTCTCTTATTTCTCTACGAGCTTTTGAATTTTTATTTAGCTTGTGAGCTTCTTTCCTTGTTTGCAAGTTCTCTTTGACTGCTGTTTCAAGTATGTTGCTCTCCTTCATGGTCTGTATTATTTTGTGATAGATTTGATATTGTAAGTTAATTTAATATATTTAAGTGTGATAGACTAAAAATGGCAAGTAGTAGTAGACCAAGTGGAGCTAGTGTGCCTGGTGGTCTGGATGTGGCATGGAAATATGCTCGTCCAATAAAAGGCAATAAGCATGGCACAATTTGCACATTTTATGAATCCACATTTCAAAGTGGTGGAATTACACGGTTAAAGTATCATTTGGCCAGATTTGATCCACATAAGAGTGTGAAGAAGTGCAAAGAAGTACCACCAAATATTAAGAATGAGGTAATTACATGGATAAAGGATAAAGAGTCTAGCAAACAACATAAGAAATCTGTTGCAGAAAACATAAGA
Source organism: Malus sylvestris (assembly GCF_916048215.2). Taxonomy (NCBI): domain Eukaryota; kingdom Viridiplantae; phylum Streptophyta; class Magnoliopsida; order Rosales; family Rosaceae; genus Malus; species Malus sylvestris. Next base: position 21,576,169 of record NC_062271.1, read on the forward strand.
TCTACAGCAAGAGAGGGATACATGGGCAATAAAAGTAGCAATCCTATTGATGATGATGATGATGAGGATGGATATGCATATCCTCCAGACATGCACCCTGCATAGAAAGAAGATTACCTTGCTACCATTAGAGCGTCGAAGGAAGAAGAATGGTTTAGACAATGAGGAGTTTACGGAATGGGAAGCAAACAATTTGTAAGGGGAGTAAGTGGTAGTAATCAACCGCAATACCGTTGCACTCAAAGCCTTCGAGACCCACTCCGATCTCCTCCGGTACCAATGCCACACAAGAACACTAGAGCAAAACAGAGAACAATCAAAGGCATGATTAGAAACTCAGCAGAGGTACTTGGAAGATACTGTAGCAAATTCTTCATACTTGAGAATGTGGCTCCTCAAAAAGCAAGTTCCCCTCATTTCAAGAACATGATTACTACAGCCCAACAAGCAGGTTTTGCTTTATTTCTTATGACTTTCCTTTCTTGAACTTAAATATTCTAAACACACCAATCGCTAATATGAGTTCGATTATATTAGGTCAAGGCGTAGCCACACCATCGCCGTATGAAATAAAGCATAAGTACTTAGATATGGAACACACAGACACGCAAGCCTATGTGGAAAAGGTAAAGGAAGATTGGGGCGTGTATGGATGCACCATCATGAGTGATGGATGGACTGGCCCGACGAGGTTGTCCATAATAAATTTCATGGTCTACTCAAATGGGAAAACAATTTTTTTGAAATCAGTAGATGCTTCAAATAAAACCAAGGATGCAAAGTACATCGCCAAATTGTTGAAGGATGTCATAAAAGAGGTTGGGCCGTCGAATGTTGTTCATATTGTCACCAACAATGGTTCAGCCTTTGTTAAGGCTGGAGAGATTATGATGGAGCGGTATCCTATTTATTGGACTTCTTGTGCTGCACATTGCATTGATCTAATATTTGAAGATATTGGTAAGCAAGAGTCGGTGGCTAATGTTATAAATAAAGCTAGGAAATTAACCAACTACATTTACAATCATGGTTGGCTATTGGCTCAGATGAGGATCTTCTGTCAAGTAGATTTGGTCCGACCCGGTGCAACTCGGTTTACGACAAACTACATCACCATCAATAGCATCTTAAATAAGAAAACTGGGCTGAGGCAACTTTTTACAAGTGAGGAATGGTATAATAGTCGATTAAGTGAATCAGAAGAAAGGAAGAGAATTGAAAGTCGAGTCCTTGATCATAGATTCTGGGATACTATGGAAGGAGTGCAATCCATCTATTAGCCTTTGTACAGCATCCTGCGAATTGTTGACACAGAGGTAGTTCCTACAATGCTTATCTTATATGATATGTTTCACATAATGAAAGAGAAGAATTCTAAGTTGAAGGGAAAAAAATGGATTCTCAAAATCATCAATCACAGATATGATGTCACATTATCTCGTCCATTACATCAAGCTAGTATGTTTTAATCTCTTAGTAAAAATGTGCATCGATTTTTAAATTTATACAACGGGCATTAACTAATCTTAATATTTGTAGCCCGCTACTTGAACCCTAAATATCAATATGAAACAAAGCTTGGCCACAATAAAAAGTTACTTTCAGGACTCCAACATGTATTTGAAAGGTTGAATCCAACTGGGGATAGAGGTTTGCAAGCATTTGGGGTCGAGGTAAGTGAACACAAAACAATGTCTTCCTCATTAAGTTTAGTTTTATGCATACTGAACACAAAACATTGTGAATCCAGGTGATAAATTTTAGAGACTGTAGAAAGACATTTCGCACTGAGATGGCCGTCAAATCAAGAAAATCGATCCCCCTAGCAGAATGGTGGAATCTTCATGGTGATTATGCCCCGAACTTGCAAAAAATTGCTATGCGTATATTGTCACAAACAGCATCATCATTGGCATGTGAGCGAAATTAGAGTACATTTGCTCTTATTCACACGAAACAAAGGAACCGTCTCGCATATACTAGGCTGGAAAATATTGTCTTTTGCTATTATAATATGAAACTTAAGCTAAGTGATGAAGAGGCCGAAATGAACAAGGTTGCAAAAATGACTATGTTTATACCATATTTAGGGCCTCATATTTAGACCTCGTATAAATACTTGGGGGACTTAAATGTAATTATATGATAAAGGAATGGGCAAATCTGTAATAAGTGAGGAGTCCTTATTCTATAAAAGGACCCTTCACCCTCACAATTAGGAGGAGGCCAATTCCTAAGGCTCCTCACCCTCTCAACGCTCTCACTCTCAGAGCTCTCTCTCTCCCTCACTTCTCAGAGAAATACAATACAATAAGTGTGGACGTATCCCAAACCTTGGGGTGAACCACGATACATCTTGTGTTATTTACATTACTGGCAGATTCATGGTCGGATTTACGTTGTTCCAAGACCTCCGGTTTTGTGCATCAACATTTGGCGCCGTCTGTGGGAATCGACACGAAAAACTATGTCAGTTCTCTATCATTTTTTCACCTCCACTGTGAATCTGCAAAGAATCACAAAAAACCCAGAAACAAAAAAGCTCCAAAACTCTCTCTACCTCACTACTGCACCACTCTTCGCCGGGCTAAGCCCTCACTGACATTATCAACTTATCATATGTCATGTCACCATCAAAAATTGAAAGCATAGGAATGTGGCTCCACAAGTTTTGGCAGTCGGCACGTTCCAAACTTCCAATCAGACCACATGATCGATTTGCAGGTAAGGTGAGGACCTGAGAGGCCCCACTTTGACCGAATTTTGATCTTATTGAGTCGTGCATCTTTGAATTTCCAGGGATTGGAGTTTCACACTACGAGTCGGTCTGAGTCGTCATCCTGCGCAAAAAACGATGCCAAAGATAAGAGAGACTCTGAGTCTCAGAGACAGAAACACAAAGAGAAAAGAAAAAATGCCTTGCGCCGTGGTGATTCTGGTCATCGGTTTTAGCTTCCCCTTCTGCCTGTCTTCGCCTAGAGTACTCCATGGCGCGCTGCTCGCACCGTCATTGTTACCAGGTTCTTCCCCAATGGCGGGTGGATCACGTCCGCTGACATTTCAGGGAACCGTCAGGATATGGGGTACCCTCGTGTTGAATAACGAGTTCAAGGTCCTCTCGGGTTGGGTCGGATCGACAACCTCCAGTAGTTTCTTTTTCGCCAGGCCTGAAATTTCTTTTTCATGGACTTCGCAGTTGCATACCCCTTGGTCTCAACAGGCCAATTATTGTCTGCAACTTGAGATTAACGGGAATAGTTGTCTTGTTCATAAACAGGGGAGATTTATAGCCTGTCAGACAACTGTGTGACCACCCCAGCCAGAGAAGAGTAGCTGAGAACGATCATCTACAGTCAAGATGATCCAGGGACAATCTGATTGTTAATCACGCTCTGATCACACGATCCTAATTCATCAACCAGGCATTCTCCAACTTGTCAGTATGATCCCAACCTAGGGGACTTAGGGTTCTTCAAGAGTATGGACAATACGGCGTCGTTTCTGCTTTTTTGTAGCTCTTAATTCACACCACAATTGTTTAAGCTCCAAATCCACAATTGTTTAAGCTCCAAATCCACAAGCGGAGTTCGTCAATTCTCTTTTGGACAAGCTCAAGCATTATTTCTCCCTCGCCCTTGTTCATTTTTGCTCGCTCGTCGGCTGCTTCGCGAAGAGAAAGAAGAAAACCCACCTCGGTATTTGGTTTATGTAGACTGCAACAACAGCCCCGGAGCCAAGTTCATCCATGCAACTCTGGACGTGTCGTTTTTGGACATTCTTTCGCCAACTGAAGTGCCCTTGGTGGTTCAGTCATGTTTTTTTTCTTTTTTGATCACAATAGAGCTGTTAACCACAGACAGCCTTTAGAGGTTGTTAGTTTTTTTTAATTTTAGGGGTTTTCTTAGCCATGGCATCCGAGGGACAGAGTCTCTAGCCTCGGCCCCGACCCCGGCCATCCTCAACGGTAATAACCAGTCAAACACAACTCAGAGGGGGTGGGCCTCATCATCATCATTATCAAAGTGAAAGCGGGCCAGCACTAGAACGAGTCGTGACCCACCAAAAGGTTCATCTGGGTTCATCGCCACCAAGTTGCAGATCCAAGTACGGGAGATGCTGGCAAAAGAGCAAAGCAGAAAACGAAAGCAAAAGTAACCAAACCGAAAGCAACCAGGCCATCCCTTCAGTATTAAAGGAGCCATGTGCTCCACCGAGGCCACGAGAACCCCTACCATGATGTTTCCTATTTTTGTCACGATTACCCATGTTGCCCTTAATCATGTCATCAAGCGACATATCCAAAGCAGAAAGCAGAAAGAAAAGCAAAAGGAAAAACAAAAGCAACAAAGGTGCAGAGATCAAGAAAAGCAGAAAAGCAGTGGGGAACAAAGCAGAAAAGAGAAAGCAAAAGAGAAAGCAAAAGAGAAAGCAAAAGTGAGGAATAAACATCCCATCAGAATGATGTGGTTTACTTTCCTTATTTTTTTGTATGATGTAATTTATTTTTCATATCTTTCGGAGATATCTATATAAACCCCATCATAGGGTTAAAAAAAAATGGCAAAGCCCAAAATAAATAGGTTGGCATGTTATGTGGAGGGCGAATGACCATAAGCCTAAAATAGCACCAACCAGGTGATCAAAAGTACGCCCAGTACTCCACAATTATTCGGCAACATGCCGCTATTACCACCAACCAGGTGATCAAAAGTACGCCCAGTACTCCACAGTTATTCGGCAACCTGCCGCTATTACCACCAACCAGGTGATGAAATGTACAACCCGTACTCTAATATCATTTGGCAACTAGCCATTCATGCCACCAACCAGGTGATGAAATGTACAACCCGTACTCTCCTTCATGCCACCAATCAGGTGATCAAAAGTACGTCCAGTACTCCAAATTATACATGAGCATTACTCATGTCATTTATACATAAACATTCATGAGCATCACTCATAACAATCATACATAAACATTCATGACCATCATTCATGTTAACATTCATGAGCATCACTCATGTTAACATTCATGAGCATCACTCATGACAACATTCATAAGCATCACTCATGTCAATCAACATAAACATTCATGAGCATCATTTATGTCAATCAGCTTCAAAAGCTTCATTTACAGAGGTCTAGCTTCAAAAGCTTTATTTACAGAGCTCTAGCTTCAAAAGCTTCATTTACAGAGGTCTAGCTTCAAAAGCTTCATTTACAAAAGCTCTAACTTCGAAAGCTTCATTTACAGAGCTCTAGCTTCAAAGCTTCACTTGTAAAGCTTCACCTACAAAGCTTCAGTGCAGGGTATACAAATACCGCCTCCGAACAACCGCCACTTCGGCCCATACATGGATTCAATTTGAAGTCTCCAGCCAACAGACTCTATTGACCGAAGACTTGGAGGACTACATTATGTATCATATATTGGGCCTCAACTGGGCCTCATGAAAAATACTTGGGGGACTTAGCCCATTACTTATGTAGCGAGCCCTTATTTTATAAAAGGGACTCCCTCACTTTCACTAGAGAGCACCCATTATTCATGTACTGATGAGCGAGCCTTTATTTTATAAAAGGGACTCCATCACCACCATTAGAGAGCATCGCCGCCTACTGAGCAACCACCTCGCCGCGAGCATCAACTCTAGCCCATCATTTATGTATTGAGGAACGAGCCCTTATTCTATAAAAGGGACTCCCTCACCATCATTAGAGAGCATCAACTCTAGCCCATCATTCATGTATTGAGGAGCGAGCCCTTATTCTATAAAAATGACTCCCTCACCTTTAAACGCTGCAAGCCGAGCCAACCAAGGCAACATAAGCCACGAGCCGAGCAGCCTTGCAGCATGTGCTACTTCTAGTTGAGCGTCATTTCAGATTGAGCACTGCCTTATATCGAGCATCAGTTCAAGACAGCATCTAGTTATTTCGGCCCACACATGGACTGAATTTCAAGTTTCCAACCAAAAGACTCTCTTCACTAAAAACTTGGGGGACTACTGTTTATACCATATTTAGGGCCTTGTATTTAGACCTCGTATAAATACTCGTGGGACTTAAATGTAATTATGTGATTAAGGAATGGGCAAATATGTAATAAGTGAGGAGTCTTTATTTTATAAAAGGACCCCTCACCCTCACAATTAGGAGGAGGCCAATTCCTAAGGCTTCTCACCCTCTCAACGCTCTCACTCTCAAAGCTCTCTCTCCCTCACTTCTCAGATAAATACAATATAATCAGTGTGGACATAGCCCAAACCTTGGGGTGAACCACGATACATCTTGTGTTATTTATATTACTTGCAGATTCACAGTCGGATTTACGTTGTTCCAAGACCTCTGGTTTTGTGCATCAACAGACTACATAGACCTTCTTGACATTGCAGGGCAACCATCTGATGATGATAATAACCCAATTCAACAATGGATTATGACAACTCACTTGGATAATGAACAAGGCAACCATGATGCCGTTATAGCACAACATGCTGCCCAAGAAGGAGTTGATGTTGATAGAGTCATATCCGAAGATGTTAGAAGTGGAGATACTTTATCATTTGAAAGGGATATGCTTAGTACTTGGCAAGGTCAAAGACATCCCTTTGAGAGACGATGCCAGTACTAGTAGAAAGGAAATTTCATCCACTTCATCAGATAATGATGGAGGAAGTAATGCTGGATCAGGAGGTAATGAAGTAGAAAGACAATATAGCCCATTTACTATCGAGGCTTATTTTACTCATGCCACCCAAGATGAGGATTATAGATGCAGAGAAGCTGGACCAGACATTGGCGCAATTGGGAAGCAATACTCAGGGAAAAGAAGCCAACCAATCAATCAATCTGAAGATAACATGGCGATCAGTTTTGGATTTATTAGCATAGGAACTAGACCTAGTACTAACTCAAATGAATCTTATGATGGCTATGGGTATGTCATGTCTGATTATAGTGGAACTAGTTATGGAGCTCAAGATGATGAAACAGACTATGGACCTACTAGTTGGGTTAATCCTAACTATCCCATGTATAGGAGGACAGTAGGGAGCTCAAGAGAGACATATGTGCACCATGTTCAAACATGGCTTACAAACTACTCGGGTTACATGACTTGGTATGACTATTGTATGAATCTAGATGGTTGTTCCTCATTGTTTGAACATCATAGGAGCTCTTAATTTATGTAGTTAGACACTTATCTAAATTGTAATCTAATGTTTAAACAAACTATGAATTTATGCATGGTTTATTCATTCTAATAAACATTTTATTAGAAAACTTTTCATTAACACGCATTACATACCACTTATATTTCATCATATGTATATCTTATAATTAGTAAATTTTGAGTTTTATTTGTTCAATACATTCATTGATAATGTGCATAACATCTATGAAAGTTTTAGGCCAAAATTATGTGTTTCAATGCCTATATCTGTCATTTTTGTTGATTTTTTTCCTGATACCTAAAACGATAACGATATATCCCCCGAAATATCAGTAAATTAGAGGCCCGATATTATTTGCACGGCCGATATTTTAATCCTTGATTGCAGTTATGTAAGAAGAATAAAGTTTTCACAAAACAATATAGATTGTGAATATGATATAGTCAATCAATTGAGTGACTTGTGATAGAAGTCATAAAGAATGTGAATTGAAATTCATTAAAAATAAGAGTGGTCTTAGAAGGTTTAGAATCCCACTTAGTCGTTGAACCAGTACAGTGGTTGACATTTGTGAATCGTTGAACTCAAGATCCTAACACATCGCAAAAAGGTTATTAGGTCTTGAAGACATTCTATATTAGACCATTTCTAATATAATTTCAAGGTATTTTGTATCTCCCATTAGAAATGCTCTAATACAGAAGTTGGAGTTAAATAATGGGATTTTAACGTTAGTTTTGGGATTTCTCTTATGGATGGAACCCTAAGACTCATGCCTTTGTAAATACAATAGGCCCCTGTGCATTGTGAAGTTCCATTTTTAACCTTGAATAAATATCGGCACTGTCATGTCCACCAATGGCATTAGGGATCGGTTTGAAAACCCGAAAAAAGGTGAACCGAGGTTGAAAAACCAAAAAATAAAAAAAAACTGAACCGAATTAAACAAACTTAACTGAACCAAATCTAGCTGGTTCGGTTTTGGTTTTAGGATTATAGAAACCGAATAAACTGAACAGAATATAAATAAGTCTCTTGAGCATTTGATGCCTAAATTCTGGCTACTGAGTTAGGTTATTCAATAATTAAATAAAACGATCTATTCAACCATACAATTGTTTAAAGGTAAATTACACAAAACTACCTCAATTATAGGTCGAACTACAATCTCATACATTATAATTTAAATATTGTAATGTTATACTTCAACTTATGAATTTATTGTAATGTCAGACCTCCGTCAAATTTTCTATCAATTTAACTGTTAAATGCTAACGGGGCAAGCGGCTGGCCCACCCACTCATCCTATTGGATTGATAAATTTATTAAATATTAAAAATCTAAGAATTTTTAATAACAACAAAATTTAAATAATAAAGAGGGTCCCACCACTAAGCTTAGCAACTCCTCCTCCATCACCATCACGCATTCTCCTTCTCCCGCATTCGACGCCACTCTCACCTTCAGACTCCGGTGAAGTACTGTTCTTCTCCGGCCACCAAATTGTCCCCTGGCAATTGATTATTTCTGAAGAAAAAAAAAATTCTAACCTCTAATTGTATCCTTTAGGGCCAAACTCATTTGACCCATTCGGTTGAACAATCACCATCATTTGCAGAAACAGCCGCCGTATCTAACCAACGGAAGGGAAAGCAGTGGACTTCGTTGGATTTGTGGGTTTCAATGCGGAGTGGCGCATCGGTCAATAACGGCAAACAACAGGTACAACAACGGAGCAAAAGAGACTAACGGTAGAAGTCGATTTAGGTCATCTTCTTCTTGAAGATGGTGAGAGCATGATGTTGGTGGCGGTGCCAGAGGCGGAAGACGCCATTTTTTGGGAAGTAGAAGAGAGTTGGGTTTGATCGGAATCGAATCGATGAATTCTAAGAAAAAATTACGGCAAATAAATTTTTTTTTTTAAATTTAAATTTCGGGATTGTAATAGGTGGCGGAGTTGCTCGTCACGACGTTGAAGAAGAGATCGATGTAGGGGATTGTTCAACCGAATGGGTGAAGTCCTCTTCTTCTCCGGCCACTAGATTGGCTATCACAGAAACTCGCAAACCGTATAAAACCCCCGATCCCCAAATCGAACCGTATAAAAACCAGATTCCCAAATCAGACCACTTTCCCCTCTCTCTTCTTCTGCGGCATGTTAATGCGAAAAAAGAACCTGGAGGAGTGGAAGGCTGAGGAAGAAGAGATGATGCTTGAGAAGATGGCAGAGGATTATTTGACAGGTGTGGTGAAGAAAGGCAAAACGGCAACTGGGGACAATTTGGCTGAAAATGAGAAGCAAAATCGGGTATACAAAATGGAGAATTAGAGAAGGAAGAGGGAGAAATTTCTTTCAGAAATAATCAATTGCAAGAGGGGACAATCAGGTGGCCGGAGAAGAAGAGGATTTCACCAGAGTATGAAGGTGAGGGTGGTGTCTGGTATGGGGAGAAAGAATGCACGGTGCTGCTGATGGAGAAGAAGTTGCTAAGCTTAGTGGTGGGACCCTCTTTATTATTTTAATTTTATTGTTATTCAAATATTCTTGAAATTTTAATATTTAATTATTTTATCATTCCAGTTGAATGAGTGGGTGGGCCTGCTGCTTGTCACGTCAATATTTAACAGCTAAATTGACAGAAAATTTATTGGAGGTCTAACATTGCAACAAATTCATAAGTTAAGGTATAACATTGTAATGTTAAAACATGAGGTATGAGATTGTAGTTTAACCCATAACTGAGGTAGTTTTATGTAATTTACTCATTGTTAATAAACAAAGGTTGATAATTGTTTTTTTAAATATTGAAATTTTACAGAAACCAAGCCGACACAATTGAACCAAAATCAAATCGAACTGAACTCAAACAAAAAAAAACCGAACAGATAAAATTGGGTTAAAAAAAATTCAAGATATCCTTATATGGGATTCATATAATCTACACTAACAATGTGGCTGTCTAAAAATTAGGGAAGCAAAACTTGAGTCATGCAGCTTCAAGTACTTTTGAACATTTAGAGAAGGATTGGAATAACGACCAAGGGCTTTAAGGGATTTTTGGGAACTCTGATAATTAAAAGGGCTTGAATTGATTAAAAGGATTAGCCGGAGAAGGGGGTTCTATAGCGAAGGAACGAGTGACGGTTAGAATTCATGGGTTAGTGCAAAGGTCTCAGATTAGTTAAAACGATTGCTTTTGGAACGGTGCAAGTTCCAAGGAGAATGCGTACGACAGTGGTTAATAGAAGACAACTATTCAATCATTATTAGCACCTCGATTTGCAAGCTTAACAACAATTGAAGGGGGCACTATTTGGGTTAATATTTAACTATGGGCTTAGCGGAGAGAAAGCCCAAAAGAGTTCAATAAGAGGAGTTTCTACCTGAAGCCCAGCACCAAGTCCAGATGTCTACTTCGAGACAACATGATGGCTCCTCATTCAATACAAAGGTTAGGTGCTTACAAAGGAAGTGACAACCGATGGAAATCTACCAACTCTCGGCCCAAAAACACTTTATGAATGGCATAGCATGTAAAATACTGATGGTTCCCTACCCTCCAATTGCTTTCAGGCAAGAACAAAAACAGCACAAGTCGGGTTAATTCATCTATAAAAATGAGGAAGAGGGCCCAAAGGCAAGGATACTCAACCAATCAAACAAACAAACATACAACTTTTCTCTCAGCCAAGCAAACACCCAGAAAGCCGTGCTTTGTCCAAACTCTATACCCTTTTAGCCTTAGATTTCCTTAGAAAGACATCTTTTGTCTATGTAAAAGCTCTCCTACCTTTTCCTAAATACTGTAGTATCGATCTCTCTTGTATAAACTCTTTTCCAGTCATCCCCCTTCAGTACTCAATCCTTTTGTAACTACAAAGAGAAGAGACTGCAAGACATTTAACATTGCTCGACAAGGTGAAATCTTGCCCGACCCCCTTTGTTTTGTCTTTCAATTAATAGATTTGGTGTTATAATGCATTCCCCAGTTTATATTCAAGATGTTTCCAATCATTTGATGACTCAAAGCCCCATCAGTTCTCAGATCTGGTTCACTTAATGGTTTTATTGTCACAAGAAAATTGGAGTTAAAATTGATGTCTTGATCATATATGGACCTTCACCATTTAAACATACAAGATAACTAAAAGTCCTTGATCTCAAGGCATAGAAAAGAACTTAATGTAGACTTAACCCATCTACAACAATCCTTTGATAAACAAGAGGTTAGAAATAACTTGGGGCGCAAGTAATCGGCTTAAAACACACTTGTTCTACATCTGCCATAGAGAGATGGTAGTGGCACACCTAAGCACTTAGTTGGTTTTGATTGCGAGCCTCAAGGCTTATACCAAAGACCCCACAAGGCACCTTTCAGAACTAACTTTGTTCTCCTCTTGCAGCATTGTGACAATCAGGAGCCCGACAATCAACCAAAGTGCAAACTCCTTGGGGAGCTGTGTGCTCGAGTCAGGAACGCCCATCAGCTAGATTTCCTGCCCGAACACAAATAGGAGCAAGGTTTGGGTGGGTTATGCTTGTGGGAGGGAGAAAAGTGGAGTGGTGGTGGTGGCGATAAGCCTTGCCATTAAAACTCTCCAGAAAAAGATCCTGAAATTTTTCCAATCTGCCGGGTCGAAATGCAAGGAACAGAGTCGTCGGGTTAATCTGCGATTTCCCCCCTTCCACACTTCTTGGAGCCACTCTATAACTATAAAGGTCCCCATTGACCATTTTGCCCCTGCCTTTAATCGTTTATTTCTCCTTCGTTACAACTCCGTTCCGCGAACGGTTTTCACTTACGCTTTTGTGAAATTGAGCTTATCCAGATATACTTAATTAGTGTGACCTTGTAAGGCCTACAATTTTTTACTAGCTAGAGATGAAAATTCAAACTTTATAACTAGTTAATTAAAAATCTAAAATTAATGAAAATAAAGTAAATTCGTGTAAATACAAAATACATAAACTTAAATAATAACATATGGGAAAGGGATTTTAGACAATGAGTCTGTCAAGAAAATAAAGTGGTATTAAATTTATTAAACTGAAAATATGACTTTAGTCCTTGAAACTTAAGTTTCTCCATATAAAACCCGACATAAGTTTTTTATTGGAATAAAACCCATTGACTAGATTCCACATCAACAAATTCCTTAATTATATTTGACTTTACACATTTAAAAATTTTTGATGCCCAAAACACCCCTATTTGAACAATTAATTCCATACAAATTGTAAGGGAAAATTAATGATTTTACAAAAATAATAAATTCATTGCATAATATATAATAACAATAAAACATGCCTAATAAATGTATTAATACATGCTTAGTTAAGTCAATAAAATTATATTTTACACATAAATGTAGGTAAATTATTTCATACACACACACACACACACACACATATATATATATATATATATGTATGTATATAGACACATATAACAACAAAAAAAAATGCTTGACATACATAAAATTTATTCAAAGTAATTTACCTACATAATAAAGCAAACCCAAATATATGCAAAATAATATACCTACATAAAAAATGTTATTATTTTATTCAATACTAGTTTACCTATTATTTGTTCATATAATAAAATGTGCCCAATATATATAATGATACATACAAAATAAAATACCTACATAATGAAGAAATGTTATTTGATTCAAAATTAATTTACTTACAAAATAAAGAAATTATTTTTTTATTGAAGATTAATTTACCTATTATTTGGACATATATCTTATAATAATAAAATGTGCCAAATATATGTAATAATACATGGAAAATAAATTACCTACGAAATAAAAGAATGTTATTTGATTCAATATTAATTTACCTACAAAATATATGTTATTTGCTCATCATAAATTTAAATATAGGTAGATTAATTAGTTTAATATGTTTGATCATATATGTAGTACTGTGCATGTATATGTATATGTGTGTGTGTGTGTGTATGTGAACGTATAGTAATATTATATACATAGGTAAACTATATATGTGTACATTTATATATATATATATTGAGCTTATGGTAGTAATATATACATTGGAACGTATATATGTGTGTGTTTGGGATAATAATATGTGCAATAATTATATTTTTATTGTAATTAAGGTGAGTAATAACATTTATTTATTTTTATTTTAATATTGTGGTACAAATTGTAAATATTTTGTAATTATAGGTCAATTACTTCTATACTTGGCAATCATTTTTAAATTTGGGTTTTATTTGGATATTTATAACTATGTGGGTTTTTATCTAGGAAATAAGAGTTGTAAGAGTTTATATCTAAAAAAACCCTTTATTAAATTGGTCATCCGTACTAATACTAGTGGAACCTCGCAACATCAAACTTGAGCTCTCTTAATCATTTCAAATATTATATTAGGCTTGGATAGTTGAGATGCTAAATTGTTAAGATTTCAGTTAATTAATAGTTTTAATTTGAAAAGAAACAATATTATCCAATGAGTAATGCTAGTTAGATTACTAAATTCTTAAATCATATAACATGTCACCAATAGAAAATAAGTATTTTAATCAACATTTAATAATTTAATCATTAACAATCAAATCATATAATTTACAAACTTTGATTTAAAAAATTAATCTGCGTAACATTACCTTTATCTAAATTAATATGTGATGGTCTGTTTCCAACTTGTTTGAAGGTATTGTTATTTGTACTCTGAAAGTACATTCATCGCTCATTCAAATGTTTTTTCCCTCTTTTTTTTATTATTATTTTTATACACATGAAATGCAAGATAATTTTTATAAAATGCTAATAACAAGTTTTCTTACGTTGCGTGACAGTTGCGTACCATTATATAGATTATTAATTTAGATATACCAGTGTTTTCATGAACTCTTATTTAAAAGAGGAATATGAAAAATTTGATTGATTTAATCTTGTGGCCTGAAAAGTACTCTTTTTATCTGTAATATTCTAAACTGTAAACAAGTGCAACTAGGGCAATTAAGTAAGATGCATGCTCTGCATATATATATATATATATAATAGGTTTTTTTTATCACAAATGGTCATTGAGATTGACCAAACATATCATTTTGGTTCCTTACTTTCAAAATCAATCAATGTCGTCCCTGACATTCACTACCACACATGAATTTGGTCATTCCATTTAGATTCCGTCAATTATTTTGTTAGTTTGTATGTGGGATCCACAAATCCAATAAAATGGTGACACGTGGATTATACAAGAGAAGGGTTTTTATTGCAAATGGTCCCCAACATTGATCGAACTCCTCATTCCTGTCCTTGAGTTTCAAAGTGACATCGATCAAACTCCTCAAGGACGACATTGATTGATTTTGAAAGTGAGGAACCAAAATGATGAGTTTGGTCAATCTCGGGAACCATTGGTGATAAAACCCCTATATAATATAACAAGTTATAACAAGTTGACAACATTCCAATTTTATCTATAGTTAACAAACAGCACAAAGGATTGGCAGTTGGCCATTTTGGAAAAGGAGGAATATTTCCACACACCGAGCTCAACAACTCCAATTCCATCATCTTTCTCACGAGTCCGCAGACGTTGCAATGTTCTCTTAGACCTTTCCACTCCCACTCGCACCGTCCATACAAGTTGAATATAAATTAAATATGCTCTGATATAAACTAACTAAGCTCTGAGATAAAGAGGCATTATTTTGATATTCATGCAAAATTAAAAGGGCATTTCCCTTAACTGAGCGCCGCACTTCTTTCATATGGATGCCAATGGAACTTTTCATTGTTTTTTTTTCTTTTATTATTTTAGTTATCTATGCACATTAATTTTGTATGTTTTTTAAAATACAATTATATATTTACACAAATGGGTAGGGGATAAATTGGTATCGAATTTACTATTTATAAAATTTGAACTTAAAACCTCTTATATACAAATAAGGAGGAAATCACTATATTGTAGTACTAAGTGACAAATGCATTGTATATCTGATATTAAAGATTAGAAAATTATCATAACAGATTGAGATGATTTAAGAGTTCTTAGGCACCTCTTTCCTACAGGCCCCTTTTTTGGACAAGTTCTAGTCATGACAGGCGCTTAACATATAACGTTTTAAACTTGCGTAATTTACACCTAAATATCCGAACAAGAGATTTGGTAGCAACCTTGCATAATGTTTTCGAACATGGATGAATTGAAATGAGGGAAATACTAGAGATTGACTAAGAGTTGTCACAACTCCTGATTCAATTTTCTGAGAAAATGTGGGTCTCATGAAATTATACATGTAAACCATAGTTGAAATGTACAAAGAATTGGAACAACTCATGTGCATTTAATTAGTAGTAGTAGTAGTAGTACACAAAGGAAAAAATGTTGAGACATGATGCAATACCTTACTGCTCTGTTGAATCTTTATGCATTCCAGCGAGGAGGACTAATAAGAGTTAAGAAGGCGAGAGTGACACACGGATATTGTGGGGACGAATATTCTCTATATGCATGCACACACGCACACATTTCTCCGGTTTCCAAATTAATATGGTTATTCATTGAAATACATGAAACATATAATGCTTGCAAAAATTGCATCTGGTCTAATATTCTAATAGATATGGTGTTGGGTTACTAGTCATACGTTCTGGTTTCGAAACTCCAACTCATGAATGATTGTAATAGTTTCAAACTTTTTCCCTACTCTTTACAAAAAAAAATTAAAAAAAAATAATAATGATGAGAAAAAAAAAGATAATAATAATAATTCTAACATTTACTTAAGTAGAAACTTCTTTAGAAATTTGGGTTGGGGAATAATTTGCATTTTGCACGTATTTCTTGTTCTTGTCAAACATTCGTCAACAATATTTCATATAACAAATTTCCACCAAAATAAAACGAAAATTAAAAAAAAAATCTATAGGCTATCTGGTTTCCCCTTGTTGAAGACAGAGTGGAGAAGTATAAATCGAAGTGAAACTAGCATCCATATCCCTATTAGAACACAAGCTCATCTTATCAGACGAAGACGACGAAGCAAAAGACTTGAGTATGTCACCAAACGCAGCTTCGTGATCATGATCACCACCGTTCCTTCTACGTGGGGCCCTCAAGTCCTTCGGAATCTCAACCTCCCCATCCAAATACCTAACCACCATCCTCATGTTAGGCCGATCCGACGGCCCATGATTCGAACACATCAGCCCTAATTTCAACACCATCACCACCTCCTCCTCGCAGAACTCCCCATGGAGCCTTTCATCTACCACCTCAAGTAACTTTCCCTCTTCGTACATCTCCCAGACCCAATCCACCAACACCAGCTCCTCCGCTGCCGCTTTCGGCTCAATTGGCCTCCTCCCGCAAGCCACCTCCAGCAAAAGCGCGCCAAATGCGTAGACATCCGAGCCGGTGCTTGCCTTCCCCGTCCGCGGCATCTCTGGCGCTAAATATCCCAAAGTCCCCACAACCCTAGTCGTAGTGCTTGAAACCGAGCCGTGTTCGTGTAGCCTCGCGAGCCCGAAATCTCCTAACCTTCCATTTAGCTCATTATCAAGCAGCACATTGCTGGCCTTCACATCTCTGTGAATCACAACTTGTTCATATCCTTCGTGTAAGTAATCCAGCGCGGAAGCAACCCCTTTGATGATCTTAAACCTCTGTTCCCAGCTCAGCACGGTTTTTGGCTGGTCGAACAAGGCATTGTCGAGGCTACCATTTTCCATGAAATCGTAAACTAGAAGAAGGTCGCCTCTCCGCCGGCACCAACCCAGCAACTGAACCAGGTTTCTGTGGCGGAGACGCCCAATGCTGGCGATTTCCGACACGAATTCCTGCAAGCCCTGCTTCGAATCGTTCGAGATTCGCTTAACTGCGACTTGTGTTTTCGTGTTTGGGAGCGTGCCTTTGAACACTTGCCCGAACCCGCCTTGCCCGAGTAGCTCTTTGTCACGGAACCCTTTCGTGGCTTGCTTCAATTCTTGGTAGGAGTATCTATGTGGGCCCAGCTCCAGCTCCCATGACTCTACCGGATCGGAATTCTTGAGTTTCTTCATGAAAATGTAAATTGAAACAGAGATTGCAGACAGAGCGAGAGCTATGGTGGAAACCAAGACTCCGATCATTAAAGATGTGTGATTTTTCTTTGGTTTTGGAAGAGAAGGAAGAGAACCCAAGTTAAGAAGTCGGGTTTCTCCATCGATCTTGAAGCTCCACCCTGATACGTAATGGGAGCTAGCAAGCAGACCGGTCGAAGCCGAAAACCCAACGTACATAAATTCTTGAAGAATCGGAGAAAGATCCACATGGAAAGAAAGAATTGGAATTTTGGGCTTTGAAGAAGATGGCGAAATCGTTACGTTCATGAGATTTCTACCCGAATCGTAGTCGATCCATGCTTGAATTGGTTTCCCAGATTTGAGATTAAGACTCTGTTTCGAAACAGAGTCTTTGTAGTAAGCTGCAGCAGCCGAGGCATTTGAGTTCAAGCTGTTGATGTCGATTCCAACATGATTATCGTTGATATCACCAAACTCAAAATCTTGAACCGTGTCGAACTCGACTGCGAAGATGTGAGTGGAGAAGTTGCCGATTTCAGTGCGATTGAGGAGACCGAGGTATTGGCTTGGAAGAGAGTTGAGGTCTTTGGAGGGGGCGATTGTGAAGGCCATGCCGTGGCCACCGAGCTTTGGATACTCGGGGACGATGGTGAAGACGAATGAGGTCGAAAACGAGAAGGCTTTGCCGTTGGTTAAGTTCTTGAACTGAATTGGTGAAGTGTAGAAAGCATGACCCATCAGCCTGCTGGTGCGGTTGGTTAATTTTAACATGCCGGTTTTTTCGATCTCTGCCGCGCCGGATAAGGTTAGATTGGAACCCACGTGTTTGAATCCGGGATAGAAGAGCTCAGTCGCCTGGGATGAAGCTAAGATTGTGAGGAGAATAAGAACAACACAGAAAATTTTCAGAATATTTGCCATTTGGTCAGGAAGGTTTTGGTGGCATGGTGGCATTGGATTGGACTGGACTATAAGCGTGGGATTGGTAGAACGTTTTAGGTGAATAAAATGTGGGTTTGATGGCTTGGTGGGATAGGTGGTTTCTAAGAGGCAGTGAAAACATAGGACTCGCTAATTATTTGACCACATGGATCATCGGTTATGGCTGATACAAAGTGAGAGTGACAGAAAGCAGCCTATGCAAGAATCGAATACTTGGAGAGCTATAGAAGATGCGGGGAAAAGGGGACAGACTCTCAAGCATGGAGAAGAAAGAGGTTCAGACTTCCTTTTATGTGGTGAAGCGATCGAATAGGACATATTTTGTGACGTTTGTATTTGGTTATAATCTTTTGTTCTCTTGTTACAAAAACAAAAAGGTAGAAACTTAGTGATTGGTTTTGGTTTCTACCCATGAGATTTGGTAGACGGTTAATGTTGAGGTAGGAATTTATTTACAGTGGTAGGTATGGTGCATCTTAGCCTGGGACTTTCTTGGATATTTCGGATTACTCGGTATTTTAATTGTTAAATTTTTGTTTAAAAATATAAAAATCAAGATTTAACGATTAAAATTTATGGAATATGCTCCGGAGCACCCAAGAATTTGTCTTAGTCTTTCACAATAGCTTTGATTGTGTGTTATACCTATACATAGGAATCAAGTTGTCTGAGTTTGATACCTATAACATTGTTTCTACACTAATGTGAGTTTAATATATTAGTATTACTCTCAAAATTTTCGGCCTACTGTAAGAGTGTGATTGTTTATGAGTTTTTCTGACAAACGATGGAAGGCCTAAAGGACATTACTTTTCCATCCTTTAATTAATCTCCTCGAATTGCATGTTTAATTATTTCTGGTTCTTTAGGTGTTGAATTACGAATTTTAGTATGGGATTTACACACGTTTTGATTATGTATGTGTTATTCAACGCATAATATTAATATCCATTAGAAGTTAGTACACATAGCATAAAATGAACTATGAATTCAAGGAATTATAAAGAACTGTTATTGACACTAAAATCTAAGATCATTTGGGGACCAGGACTTTAGGACGTTGCCACGTTGCATTGGATGTCTAGCAATCCAAATGCGACTAAGGTCAGGTAAACTCAAAACTGCCCAAAATGAAAACGTAGGCAAGTATGTGCCTAACGAACCGGACTCCCCAAGTTCGGAGTCTAGGTACGTTCCGGGTGCGAGATAGGATAAGTTCTATTTATGCGGGTTACTTAGGCCACAAGCCTCGTGGTGTATCTAAATTGAATTAACGTCTACCTCTCAAACTATTTGGGAATAAGATAATGAGTCTTAGTTTAAACTCCAAGTAATCAAGAACCTTATACGGGTAAGGAGAGATCTTCTCGCATTATCTCCTCATTAATTTGGAGTTATGATGGGCCAATATTATACTATATATTTTACCTTAATTTATTGGTTATTTTGGTAGAATTTTGATACTTTAAGTTAAATTTCTAATGTAGGACATTTGACTTCCTTTAGAGCAAAAAGTGATCAAATGGATGAATTTTGGAGTGATTCCTATTGGAGGATGTTCGTTAGTCTTTCAAGATGATTGTATCAAAGTTTCAGATTTTTCTACCAAGCCGTTTGACCGTGGTGATGAAATAAAGGTTCAGCGCGCAGCTTTCCCAAATTGACGTTTCTGGACGTTTTGGGCATTTTGAAGGTCAAGATGGAATATTTTAAGAAAGATTTATTCTGAGTATTTATAGGGGACGTCTTAAGCTTTCAAAAGAGACATTTTGGGACCAAATCGGAGTTGATTTGGTCAGTCAAAAGTCTGATTGTCTGAGAAGTCCGAATTTTAGTTTAAATAGGAAACCTTTAATTTCCGTTTTATTATTTTTATTATGTTTCCTAGTTTTATTCTAAGACCTTTTAGGGTTTTATTTTGTAGTAGTATAAATAAGGCTTTTTAGCGATTAGGGTTTTTTAGAACACAAGAAATAGAGGAGGAAACACATGCACACTTTAGAGAGTTTTCCAAGTTTATTTTCTAGGTGTTTTATATCCTTATTCTCAATAATATTTAGTTTTATGATTGTTCGTAACTAATTATGAGCCTTAGCATGAATATGTGATTTTATTAATTTGCTTATGAATGGATGCATGCTTGCTTTGAATTATTAATCACGGCGATTTAACCTATCTAATTGTCTTAGTGATTCGCGACCATTAGGGTTTTTAGACAAGTAAATTGATGCAATTTCTGTTGGAACATCATCCTAAAATTGAGGAGGGCTTCTTGTGATTAGTAATTGTAAGTTCACTGAAAGCGAACATCATGCTCTTAAGGGTTGCATGGTTTTTCAAAGGGTTTTCACAAAACTTAATGAGTCTTGCATGTTTATATTTGATCTGAACATCACAGACGGGTTGCATGTTAGATATATGTTTTTGCTTGAACATCACGAGGAAAATATGCATTAGGAAAACCTAATCTTCAAAGCATGTGTGTGAAAATTCATAAATAATTGATAAAATTGCGTAGGATTGTTAAGGGGACAACGGAACCTTAGGCTTTTACAAATTAATTTTCTTTTAAATTGTTGCCTAGTTAATTTCTTTAATTGTTTTATTTTAAAATTCGTTTTTATTATATTAAATTCTACAATCAACATTTTCCAAACTTTGTTTTAAATAATTAATTAAGAGTTGGTTTTAAACAAAAATTATTCATTCAATCCCTATGAAAAACGACCTTGCTTGAGCTGCTATACTACAACAACCTTGTACTCTTGCAAGTATTTTTAAGTGTTTTTATCTCTACTGGTAAAAAAACCCTATCAAGTTACACCAACGCCAGGGTTCATAATTCCCAAAGGACTCCCCATCCAACACTATGAATAGATATGTCTATGTACCCAACAAAATAAACCTACTGCTTTGAGAATCACAAGTTCTATTCTAACGTGACTGTCGGAGGGTCCTTGGCTAGCACCAGATTAGTGCCTTCTAAGCACTTTGAGGTTTTCTACTTATTTTGCAAGTTCAATCTCAATCGTCTAGACCAGTGCTACAATTTGTGTTCCAACAACCATAATACACTTTCCTCTCGTAAAACTATAAAAGAGAAATTACACTTTAAGAAATGCATGACGATTGTTTTAAAATATCAACAACTCCCAAATGTATCGATTAAAACGATAGTGTATGCTTGTCCTGCTAGAAATTCGGATCTCCAAACTTTCAGTTATTGTAGTGATTGTATTAATCTGACATTAGGAGGCCACATCATTTAAGAAAACAATTGTTAAATAGCAAGTTGGAAGGAATCTTAATCTTTAATCGTCAAGGGAACATATCTTGATGCTAGCCACCATGAAATTTATTTCGTAATTATGCTTTCAAAGGTGATTGAAAGGTTAATTAAGGACTACAAATTTGCAAAAGTTCAAACCCACTATCTCACTTATTTATTTATTTATTTTTTTAAAGGTGGGCTAGGAATGTAACTTGACCTAGGAACAAAACTTTGGCTTAAACAAACAATAATGTGCTTATTAATTTAATCACTAAATCAGTTGAAATGGGTAAATTCATTCTTTAGGCACCAAACCAAATCAAGAAACTTCGTATGAAGGCAATAAACAAATCCTGTGCTGCAGCATGATAAAGAATTAAAATAGATTTAGCTGCACTTCATGTCATGCGCACGGCATAATGATGAAACTTGTATAGAACTTTAACTGATATCCATTTAAAAAATGAGAGCAAACTTTTAGTCTTTTTTAGGTAAATTTGGGTTCTTTTATTCATAATGTGCAAAGTCTAAAGCTCTTAAATCTTAATCAAGAGGTACAGCGCGACAGGTGCGGTTAGGTCAGTTTGCAAATGTGTTCTCTCATTTGCACTTAAGTTTGAATTACTCCCTTGAGATATTAGAGTACATTTTATACATTGATATAGGATATATGTTGTCAAAAAATGAGAAGGCACAATTATGCTATGCTGCCTTTATGAAAAGGCACATGTACTGGAAGAATTTCAAATGGGATTAAAAGAACATCAACTTGGTCTCTGATCAAATTATCGAATATAATGTAGCCACACATGCCAAGACGATTGCTGAGGCTGCAGTTTTTGTAGCTTTTGTTTGTGGGTTCAGGGTCACAGCACATTTGCTTGTATTGAGACACATATTACGACAATTTTTAACTGCTATAGCCTATAGGGTACATGGGACAGAATTAGACTTCACCATGTGCTTTTCTAACAAACTAATGCATCTTTTGGATAAATTTGCATCATGTGATGAGTGTTATAATTAATCAATATAACAATGGATTGAAGTTTTGTAGATTATCAAAAATGGTAATAGGTTATGTTAGATTATTATCTATTTATATTTATATTTGTATAGTGTTCGTGTTAAATTGTAAATTAATTAATATTATAATATAAAAATAATAATATCATAATATAATAAGTGTTGTAGGCCTAATTGACTGAACTATTCTAAGGGAATAGAGAGGGGGAGGCTGGCAGCAATAAGAGAGAGAAGAGAGAGATTTAATTGTGAGGTGTGTTGTATTTCAACCCATTGTGCCTTTATTTATAGTAGTAGGATAGGTTAAATCCTTACCCTAATATGTTACAACTCTAATAGAATATTATCTACTAAGAAAAATATTTCAAGATATCCCTAGATACACTATAATTTACACAATCACATTCTTATTCTAAATATGACTGCAACACTCCCCTTTGAGGGTGTAAATACTCAAACAAAACTTCGCATTAGGTCTTCAGCAATTGAGGTTAGGGGTGGGGACGGGCCGGGCCGGGCCCAAAATTGAAAGAACCAGACCGAACCCATTTGTAAATAAAATGGGGCGGGGTGGAGGGGTTTTTGGAGTTGGATCTGGACCTAACCCGGACCGTTGAAACGAGCAGGTTCCTACGAGTCCCCATGGGTCCAAATCTTCACTCATGCTTAACCTCAGTTCGGTCTTCACATCCTGTTTGTTCCCGTCCCCAGCGTCTTCGCTGACGCCTTGAGCAAATCCTCCAAACTGTAACCCATATGCTAATCCCAAAAAATCCCAAAAAAAAACCCATCTTTTTCATTTTCTTTTTTTTTGCATTGAAAAATTAAAAGATATTGAACTATTATGATACAGCAGCAACATTTTCCGACGAGTCCTTGCAAAATCATGACTTAGGTCCACAACAAGACGATGTAATCCGCTATTTCCTGGAACAATTTGTCTGCTTTTAGCAATTTTCTGACGTGGGTTGGATTAATGAGGGTCTACAGCGTCTCCAGCTTGGCTACTATCGCCTTCAAACAACACCGTTTACGGTCGCCGTTATTGAAGCTTCTAACTGGATCTCGACACCGGCGTGACATAAGTCTTCTTCTCGAGGTGGGGTGTGGGTGCGGGTGTGGTGTGTCTGTGCTCCGAGAAGGAGAGTTGCAGAGATGGGGAGGAGAAGAAACAAAGAAGAGGAATGAAGGAGAATGTTCGACCTTTCGAGAGATTGGGGGAACAAAAGGAAGTGGGGTGCTTGTGTGTGGAGTGTTCTCAAGAATGAGAACTGTTATGGGAAGGAACAAAAGGAAATGGGCCTGGGAGACAGTACCCAACACGGGCCGATCCGGGTACCTGTTTTCCTATATTTTTTGAACCTGCCCTGAACCTTGATTACCCATCTCGACCTGCGGTTCCTGTACCCGCAAGCGAATGCGAGTCTCAAATTTAAAGAAAATATGCATTGGTAGTAAAACTCACAAAACCTCCCTATGTTAAAACCTAAGGCAGGTAAAAAACCATAGACTAAGGAGAAAAATGAGAAGTGCGCATAATGGCTAAAAAACCGTCATACGGGATGAAAGTAGTGAACTCAACAAAGTATGATCATCCCAGGATGGGTGCCTCATCAAAACCTCGTTAGGTAGCAAAAACCCAATGAAAAAAAGCTCCTAATCATAGGAAAATGAGTACATGAAGATCAAGTGAGTATGCTTCTGGATACTCCCTCTGAGTTAGACATAACATCCAAATTAGAGAACTACAAGCAATTCAACTCAGATAATTTATGCATACTGATTCCTTGGACGAACTTCTGAAAAATAGACTTGGGCAATGACTTGGTGAAGAGATCGGCCAGGTTGTCCTGGGAACGGATTTGATTGACTTCAATGTTCTGATGTTGTTGTTGCTAGTGAGAGTAAAATAACTTCAGAGCTATGTGCTTGGTGTTGTCTCTGTTGATGTATCCCTTCTTTAATTACTCGAAACATGCAGCATTGTCTTCAAAGATCGTCCTAAGAAGCTCAACGATGAAATTAAGACCACTAGTGCTTCGAATATGTTCCATGACTGCTCTCAACCAAAAGCACTCACTCAAGGCTTCATGCAAGGCTAGAATCTCAGCTTGGCTAAAAGAAGTCGCAACTAGCGTTTGCTTGGTAGACCTCCAAGATACAGCGATGTCTCCAATGGTACAGACATAGCCTGTTTGAGAACGTGCCCCATGTGGGTAAGACAGATAACCAGTATCTGCATAACCAACAAGGCAGGAATCAACCCCAGGACCGAAGAATGTGACTACTCCTCTAGGTGTAGAACAAGCCTAAATCCGTCGTACCCTTAAAGTAGCGAAAAATGTCTTTAACACCATTCCAATGTTTGCATGTAGGCGCGTTGCTATATCTAGCCAAAAGATTAACAGTGAATGAGATGTCGGGTCTAATGCATTGAGCCAAGTACAATAAAGCACCAATTGCACTTAGGTATGGAACTTCACGCTCTAAAATCTCTTCCTCATTCTCTTTAGGACGAAAGGGATCTCGTTTAGCATCTAGAGTTCGAACGACCATAGAAGTACTCGAAGGCTTCGTTTTATCCTCATTAAAATGTCGCAACACCTTTTGGGTTAGTTCAATTGATGTACTAGGATTCCATCTGAACAATGCTCAATCTCTAGGCCTAGACAATATCTAGTTTTTCAAGTTCTTTCATCTCCAATTTCAATTTTTAAGTGAACGTCAATTTCCTCAAGCTCTGTAGGAGTTCCGATAGATTCATGTCGTTGACATAAACTACAACGATAGCAAATTTGGAATGTGACTTCCTAATGAACACGCATGTGCATAGTTCATTGTTCACATAATCGAGAGAGTGTTCCATAGTCTAGAACTATTTGAACCAGTCAATGGAAGTCATTCTGGAACTTTCATATAGATTTTTGTATCTAGATCCCTATATAAATACGCAATTACCACGTCCATAAGCTGCATATTTAGTTTTTTAAAAAACTACCAAACTGGTAAGGTAGCGGAATGTTATGACATCCATTATGGGGGAATACGTCTCCTCATAATCAATCCCAGGGCATTAAGAGAAGCCTTGCACTACGAGGCGTACTTTGTATCGCACTATTTCATTCTTCTCATTACGCTTCTTCACGAAAACGTACTTGTAGCCTATGGGCTTCATATGTGGTGGAGTAGGAGCTACGAGCCCAAACACCTTAAGTTTCGCAAGCAAATTAAGTTCGACCTGGATTGCTTGTTTCTAGTTTGACAATCTATTCTACGTCAACATTTATCAACAGAACGTGGTTCAATGTCATCACTAAGCATGATGTTAATAGCTATTGTGTACACAAATGCATCGTCGACGATCATGTCATTTTGATTCCAAACCTCATCCAATATTGCATAGTGGACCGAAATCTCGTGATTTTTGGAAAGCATGTTTGTCTCATATAAAAGATCATTGTAATCTAGAATAACCTCATGCGTTGGAACAGATGAGTAATCGATGGTCGAATTCAGACTAGGGTCACTAGTTTATGTCGTTTTCCTCTTTCAGAGATGTGAATCCTTTGAACTATGGGTCTACCACTCTTTAGGGTAAGAGCAAATAATTAGCTAGCCGCCAATGTACTATGTCACGTGGGAGATGTGACCGCCCGGCCCTTGGGGACGGTTCGACCTTCCAAGGCTGGTATACTTTAGGGATATTGATCCTTGTAGGCTCATTTGCAGTGAGTATATGTGATCTCGTCACCTTTGCTAGATCAATAAAAGCATCTAGCATGTTTTGAGCAATGCTCTGAAGATCTAGAATACGACGCACTTCAGTTTCAAATTGAGTAATGTGAAGATCTAGATGAGACATAGTGGGAGTATACCACTACAATTCATGGCATTCTACAGGAATATTAGCGTTCTTATCTCCCTCTAACGATGGGAATACTGTATCATCGAAATGACAATTCGTAACATGTGTGGTAAAGAGATCTCCTGTCAATGGCTCTAAGTAGCGAATAATTAATGTAGAATCATAACCGACATAGATTTACATTCTTCTCTGAAGACCCATTTTGGTACATAGTGGCGGCGTTATTGGCACATAGACTATGCACACAAACACACGTAAATGCGAGACGTCGAGCTCATATCCAGTAACTAACTATAACGGTGAATGAGGTTGGGTAGCGGTGGGCCTTAGGAGAACCAACATAGCTGCGTGCAATATTGCATAGCCCTAAGCAGATACTAGTAATTTGTTTTGCATAACCAAAGTCTGAGCTATCAATTGAATACGCTTTATGAAAGCTTCTGCCATGCTGTTTTAGGTGTGAACATGGGGTATAGGATGTTCAACATATCCCAATAGGCATGCAATAATCGTCAAAATTCTATGACGTAAACTCTCCAGCATTATCTAGTTGAATTACTTGATCGGATAATCAGGGTGGTGAGCCCTAAGCTTAATAATTTGTGCTAAAAGCTTCTTAAATGCAGCATTGCATGTGGACAATAAACAGACATGTGACCAACTTGTTGATGCATCAACCAACACCATAAAGTATCTAAATGGTCCGCATGTTGGTTGGATAGGTCGACAAATATCCCCTTGAATCCTCTAAAGAAACTTAGGAGGGCTGTGAATGATCTTTGTAATTGAGGGTTAAGTATTCAACTTCCCCAAAGAACAAGCTTTGCAAGGCAGGAATCCAACATAGGGAGGTAAATGATGCCCATGTGATGATTTGAGGATATTATGCATCATGTCACGTCCGGGATGTCCCATACAGTCATGCCAAAGTAGTAAAGTGTTCTGAAACCCAGGCACAGGGTTGGCTACATGGTGGGCCTCTATGCCACAAATGGTTGTAATGTACAACCCTCTAGGGAGACGTTCCAACTTCTCGTGAATACGCTTCTGGCCATACTCGTAAGAAGTGATACAAAGAAATTCAGAGTCATTATTTTCAGTGGTTTCAACATGATATTGATTATCTCGAATATCTCTAAAGCTCAACAACGTTCTTCTGGAACGTGGAAAATAAAGGGTCTCTTTAATGGTTAAGACAGTACCATTAGACATCATTATACGAGCATTTTTTTATCCTTCAATCAAGTTGGATGGGCCTAAGAGGATTGTTAGAGGTGAATTTTTAGATACGAAGTTAGTAAAATAGTGTCATTCATGCAATATGGTGTGCATGGTAGCACTATCAGCCAGACAATTAACTTCCCCACTAGTCATACCTAGGAATAAATTAATTGAATTGGTCACATGCATAAATATAATTCCACTCATTCAATTAATCAATCGAGAAATAATATCCATAATTCAAAACAAACCAAAACCAAACAAATTATTCCAAAGACTTGGAAAAATTGTCCAAAATTAAACCATAAACCTAGAAAATAGGAAGGGTTCGACCACTCCTAGTGGGTTCGGCCACTAAGGGTAAAAACATCCTAAAAAACATGTCTAGAAAAATAAAACTTTATTCTTCTATAAGAGAGAATGACTCCAGAAAATCTGATATCTCCATAAATGTAATAGCATCTTCGAGATGTTCCACATGGGCAAAGTTAGACTCACGACGTGCATGACATTTGGCAATGGCCTCGACAGTAGCTCAGCATACGTATGACCAATGATCATTTGATCCACAGTGGTAGTATATGTCCAATTCAATGGAAGCCAATTGAACGATAGCTTTTCCCTTGTTCTTGAAGTTTAGGGCCTTAGGGGCAAAGGGTTGGCGCTTCTAGGTTAAATTTCCTCCCTTGGGTGGGCCTTGGCTCTGTGGACCTTGGACCCGTGGGTGGGCTTGCTGCCCATTACCACGGCCACGACGATTCTTTCATCATTTGATGATTCTTAATCAAAAGCTAGTTTTGCTTTTCAGCGAGAAGTAAAATAGAGATCAAATCTGAAAATTTGGTGAACTTCTGTGCGCTATATTCAAATATGAAAATTTGGTGAACTTCTGTGTCATATATTGCTCTTGCAGGACAATATTTGTGGCATTAAAGGTCGAATAGGTCGTCTCTAAAAGATCATCGTCTGTTACATCCATTTTACAGAACTTAAGCAGTGATCGAACTCTACAAACTTCAGAGTTGTATTCACTCACAAACTTAAATTCTTAGAAGCGTAAATGCTGCCAGCAGTGTCTTGTTTCAGGAAAGTAAATGTCTTTCTGACGATTGAAACGATCGGTTAGAGCAAGCCAGAAGATGCGTGGACCTTCCTCAACAAAGTACTTGGTTTGCAGTGCATCATGGATGTGTCTTCGAATCAAGATCATAGTAGTAGTTTTCTCAACTTCGTCGACGGGTTTATTGTCGATAGGTTCCTCGATGGTGGCTCTAATACCCTTTGCGGTGAGGTGGAGCTTCACGTCTTGAACCACTTCAGGTAGTTTCTTCCATATACTTCCAAAGCGGTGAAATCGAGCTTGTTCAAGTTCAACATGTCCCTAAAACAAGGGGTACAAAGACGTGGTTAATCATATGGAAAGCCATATATACATCGTAGAACATTCAGGTTCTATAGACATGTATAAGTTTCATTTAAGCATGAAAGCTACAGGTTTCATGTGGTAAGCTCTGAATGAAAACTTCGCGATGTCAAAGGCACTAAATATTAAAATATAGGTTCAATTTAGTTTTATGAACGATTAGTTCATAAAGGAAAGGTTCCTGCAAGAACACAGAATGCAATATGTTGATTTAAGTGTAATGGATTTAAGTTTCTTTGGGAACTTAAGGGTGAAAGCTTCGGGATAACGAAAGGATGTCAACAGTTCAAAGTATAAAAATAAATTATTGAATCGTTAATGTCCAAAAGTGATCTTCAGGTTAATAATTTTGGATTAATTATCAAATTAATGGATTGATGGTCACTCTTAATTAATTCAATAGATTGTGACCAAACAGGATTGATCGTGGAAGCAAAACAATGACAGATGGATCATATTAGTTTCGGTTGGTGATAAACCAAGTGATAATTAAATTAGAATTAATTAACGTAAACCAAAGTACCCCAAGAAAATATTTAGGCATGATTTACAATGCAGGGATGCCAAACATTGGCATTGGTTGAAAAAATAACGCGGCCCAGCCAAAAGTGGGCTAGCTGCGATGTAAGGATAGGCCCTCCAACACGGCTGTAGGTCATTGGGTCGTAAGAGGGATATATATCAAATTGTTTTACTATTTATATATATCAAATTGGTCCACTCATGTTTGTTTTGTGCCCCCTTCAAGACTTAGAATTGAGGCATACAATCCCGGAGTCCAAGCACTTCCGCATCGGCATCTTCGAGTCCTCTCGGTGTAGGACCCATTCTTTTCTTCATTCAATTTTTATATAAATCCTTTTAGTGTTTCAATTAGTTGTATGCTCTGAATACGTTCCTTAAATGCATATTCTTTATTCTTTTATATCTATAAGCCTTATTTATTCCTTATTCTCAACTTTTGCATTCAATATATGGCTTTCGTTACCTTTGGGTGTCGGCCAGCACGTGCCTATCCTGATATTCGAGGAATATCAAGATCCAGGCATGTCAGATTGGTATCAGAGTGTGGTTTGTTCAGAGTATACTTAGGATTCTCTTCTATTCTCATAATTTGTCGATTTTGACATCATTTGGATGTCAGGACTTCTGGATTTGGTGCCATTCGGCGCAATTGTGCTAACCTTTCTCTATTTGAATTGTCAAATTCTGGTTGAAATACAAGAATTCGTGTTGGGATTGTGCCTCAACAGTGATGAAGTGGATTGTTGGACAACTTTCAACATCAGATCGATACTCCGCAATATACGTTCCCTAGGAATTGCGGGCGGAGTGGATCTATGTAAGAGCGTTGGGAAACAAAAAAAACTAAGTGGTTTGAATTTGGAAGATTTGAAGTGGTGTTGTACTCTGTGACATGCGGTCCCTAGGAATGACGGGCAGAGTCGTATCTCTTTGGAAATTACTTGAAACTTTTGAAATGCGTGATAGCAAAAGCGAGTAAGAGCTAGTTATGACGACGGTTAGTAAGTGGTAGTTGGTGGGAGGAAATCAATGTTCTCGGACTTATTACCACTAAAGAAATTCGTGTGGATCTTTAGAGCAATTCTCAGCGATTGTTTTATCGATAACCTTTTTGCTTACTCCAACAGTGAAGTCAAGTTCACTAACCTTTGACCATCAGCTTCACATCAAATTCTTCGAGCGTTGATATTGTTTAGTTTACATACTTTTCTTGGGAAACTCTTCAATAGTGAACAATATTCTCATCAATTTCCCAAAATGGAGTTGCGATTCTTGTTGTCGTTGTAGTTGGACTTGGATGATGAAGATCCAAACTTGTTTGGATAAATAAACTCCTTGAATTTCACCTAGGTTTGGTACTCGGCGGTAAACCCTACCTCATTGTCCTTATACTTTTCGGTAGAAGTGAACTCAACATCTTGCTTGTAGCCCAATTTATCAGTGCTTTTATCCACTAACTGTCCAGCCTTGAAATTTTCAATGCAATGGCTTGAGACTACCATATTTATCATTGTACAAAGATCAAGTTTTGCTCTAAACTTCTCTATACTCATTGAGCTTTGGTTTGCTCAAGGGCATCATTTTAAGGTAGCCAATCGTGTCACTGCATCCATACGCAGGCTGCTTCATTACTTGCGAGTCCTTCTTTCCACCAACATTAACTTGTTTGACTAGAAATCTACAACTAAGCAAAAATGGAAAGGTGGATTAAGCACTGCAACAACTCCCAAGAAATATTGGGTGTTGAGGAAGATGACTTCTCATTTTTCTGTTTGTTTGGTTCGAGCTTTTAGGTCTACTACTAAAATGGTAGCCACTTCTCTTGAATCTCAAGGTATAGTTTTCAAATGGGTTATTTGTTGGCAAAATACTAGAGTAGTTGGTCACATTTGGAAGAACTGAGGAGAAAATGATGCTTGGTGCTGGGTAGAATTTTAAGACGATAGTTTCTGTTTTGTTCGGTTTAGGGTATGGCACTTTTTGCGACATGGTACAAAAGTTTTCCACATGCAACACTGGTTGATAGAGGAGTTGTGCGAGCTTGTATTTGGAGGATCGAATTTACAAAGTGTGAAATTGTGCACCCTTAAGGAATTACTGCTTGTTTACCGAGACAACAAATGTGTGATCGATATCGCGGGCGGCCGACTGTGGTATCGAAAACTTATTCGTTGGTTTCGTTAAGCAAGTGGGCAAGAAGATTTGTTTACGGTAGTTGTCACGGAATTGTTATGCTTGGGACTCTAACCAAAGACTCATGTTCTCGAAGTGCTTAACGTTCGTATGCTTAGGCGAGACCCACTCTCATTTTTCAGTTTTGGTTTTCAGTATAAGTATTTTAACTTCATTTACTTTAGTTATTTGTTTTTGGCGTTACAAATGTTTTGGGGGAAGTATTTCCATTTTCAATTTTACATTCAGCACGAATTTTCAACCTATATGTTAGTACATATCTATTTTGACGTTATCCTATTTTACGTACTTACTTTTGACCATACGCTATTTTTATATATTTTTTATTTTATATCCTTTAAAAGTATGTTTCTACTTTTACACTGATGGGGAAAAAAGGTATGAGCCTGGAGGCACGAAAGATGGAATCATTACAACCCGATCTCGACGGGATGGCATTTTCCCTTTTTGTGCAACGCTCTAACTTGATTTCTTAGCCATATATACATATTTTTCTTTTTCCTATTTTCAAGTTTTTCAATGTAGCAAATTATTTTAAATTTCGCGACGAAATTCTTTTAAGGGGGGTAGATTGTAACACCCCGTCCCGAGATTTACGTAACAAAAAGGGTGTTTTTGTATTTTCATTTGGGGATATTTTTCCTTTTAAAAATGGTTTTTTTGGTCTTAAATGGTGTGCCCAAGGGGCCCACCCCTTGTTTTGTCCCCCGATTCCCTTTCCCTTTCTTTTATTATTTATTTATTTATTAAACCAAGGCCTTTCGGCCTTATCTAAAACCTTAAACCCTTTCGAATTAGGCCCTCAGGCCATGTGGGTCTGGGCTCGAGCCCAGAGACCTCTTAACCCAATCCTAAAACCCCTAAGCCTAACCCACCTATTTATCTAAACCCTAAAACCCAAATTCTAAACCCTTTTCCCTATTTCCCCTAAACCCCTAAGCTCAACCCTAAACCCTAAAGCCCTAAACCTAAACCCTAACCCTAAACTAGTCGACCAGGTTTGACCAAACTGATTGACCTGTGGACTTTGACCCGTTGACTTTGATTTTGACCGGTCAACGGTCAACGATCAACGTTGACTTTTAGGGTTGACTTTTTGGGATTTCGTCCGAGACCCCTCCTAGGCTAATTTCGATGTCCTGGATCCGTTTTTGAAGTCCATTTTCTCAAATTCAATCGTTTGAGTAGAGTTTGACTAAATGTACCATTTATGTGCTTAGAGGCAATTATTGTAGCGTTTCTATCTTCGCAAGTTTACATAGCTCTTCAGCGGCGAAGTATCTGTGAGTGTCTAAAAATGCATGTTTTAATAGTAGTAATGCATACATGAAAAGCATGATTTGATGATTATGTTTTATGAAATGTTTTGTGAGATAACATGCTTACTGAGACTATTTTGAATTATTACTATTTTTCCTATAACCCGTGTTCTTATAGAATATCTGATAGATGACGATATGATATTTAGAACATGTTTAGAACACCTCTTTATAGTATAGATGATGAATGACTTTATACTATGAAGTTGTTTTTCAATATATATATGTTCAATGGTTTTGTACTTACCTAATGGTCCTTTTAGTCCGTCCTGGATGGCGGTTTGGTTTTGGCATAGGGTCTGGAGTGTGTTTCCTCTGACTATTTAGCACAGGGACCGGGAGCCTACATGGGGCTTGGAATGTATTTTCCTCTGACTGTCTGCTCAGAGACGGGGAGCTGGCATGGGGCCTGGGGATCATTGAATATTCACTATTGATTATTATATATACAAGTTGTGATTTGAGACATTGCACGGCATCATAGGTTTCGGAAAACCTATGTTTATCATGATATATATGTGTTTTCATAAAACCTGGGGGTTAATACGTTGATAACTGTTTTACTATTTATATATCAAATTGGTCTACTCATGTTTGTTTTGTGCCCCCTTCAGGACTTAGAATTGAGGCATACAATCTTGGCGTCTAGGCACTTCCGCATCGGCATCTTCGAGCCCTCTCGGTGTAGGACCCATTCTTTTCTTCATTCAATTTTTATATAAATCCTTTTAGTGTTTCAGTTAGTTGTATGCTCTGAATACGTTCCTTAAATGCATATTCTTTATTCTTTTATATCTATAAGCCTTATTTATTCCTTATTCTCAACTTTTGCATTCAATATATGGCTTTCGTTACCTTCGGGTGTTGGCCAGCACATGCCTATCCTGATATTCGAGGAATATCGGGATCGGGACGAATCATAATTGCTTGGATCGAATTTGGGAGATGACTTTTTGGTGCTCACACAGTTATCGAGAAGGGAATATGGCTGCTAACAAATTTGGTAACATGAGCTTTTCTTCTTCAACCTTGGTTTGGCATGCCTCCCCTTTATCGGCGGTCTGTGCCTCCTTACATTTGGATTTTCTTGGTTTGCATGGTTTCGAATTTTCATATTAATGTGCATCTTGGTCAGGTTTGTTCCCCCTTTACGATGTATGCTTTTTCATTTTTTCCTAACCCATTGCTTTTGACGCTTTGCAACTTGTTTTGCATGTTTATGCTTTTTAGGTTTTTATTTAGAAGAGTTTAGGCTTTACACTGCCCGTCTTGATATATATATATAAGAGGAATCAGGTTGATGTCCTCATTTTTTTTTTGTATTGTCACTTTACTCTTTCTTGTCTTATGAGGCGTAAGGTTTTATGTGTTCCTTGATTAGGTGTAACTTTTTTTTCTTATTCAGTAAAATTTCTCTCGTACCGTTGATATTTCTTTAAAAAAAAAATCTAAACACCAAAAATAAACTAAGTTGCGTAAAAGAAGAAAAGAAGTTTACGGAAATCACTTCCTCTTTTAATTTGCCTTCTAAAATCCCAATTTCATAAGCAAGAAAAGGAAATATATACTCACTTGATTCCCATCTTGGAGAAGACAAGCTCACATTGAAATGATTTTCCTTGACCTTTGCCTCCCCAGATACCCAAAATATGAGGAACCTGTACCAATATATTTGAAATTCCCAATCAATTAGAAAATATCTATAAACTACCCACAGAATTGGAACTAAAATTGATGAAAATTTAATAAACCTTAATGTTGGGCAGGTTCAAAAAGTTCTTGGTAATGTGAACCACAAGTTTGTCCATGAAAGCTGGAGCAATGTAGAAGCCATCCATCATGTTGTCCAGTCTGAAACAAAATTGAAAACTGAGTTTCTAACATACTTAGATTTTTACTTACCGAAGCTTATGATCCAAGTACAATTTTTTAAACATTCTATTGACACCGTAACATTATAATATCTAGCCCTAACATTATAACTCTGCATTTCAATGGAGCATGGCCCTGTTACGTAAAACATAAAAGCGCTACTTAGTACTTACTGGCGAAGGCCAGTACTGATGTAATCGTAGGAGCTCATGACGTCGTAGTGGGTCCCACTGCCCACAGGAGCTTGGAAAAGGGTATCCACCATGCCCTTTCCTCTGGTGATGTCCTGCTGGTCATCTGAAGTGTCAAAGGCAAGTCCTCCCCACCTGTCCTTGGAGGTCTGCTTCGACTCATCGTATTCTGCAGAAACATTGAAGTTCCCAGTTGAAGAGGTCTTGGGGTGGTTGATGATCTTGGAGCTCAACTTCTTCCAGCTGTAGTTTCCTAAGAAAGCAGAGGCGTTGAAGTTCAACTGCACCTAGAACACTTATCTTCTCAGCATCCAAACAGAATTTAGGTGAAATTACAGACTTCCAGTTCCATGTATTTAGATTAAATCATGCAGACCCAGAAAAGGAAAAATACCATCACTGCCTAAAAAACACCATAACATTAAAAAAAAAAAAAAAAAAAAGACACTACTTAGCTACTTACGCGAGTCATTTTTCTTGTAACTACAAAGCACAATTTGATACATGTTAAAAATCATTGCACTAAAATCTGGAAGTAAAAAAGTTTGTGCAATACTTTACATAATCAAAATACTGTTTTTAAGTGATACTAAGATGGAATTGGCTTTAGGTAGTGTTTGGTACGCAGACGGGACAGGACAGGACGGGATGGAACGGGATGGGACAGGACGGAACGGGACGGAACAAATGTTCCGTGCTATGTTTGGTACGCGCAGGACGGAACATGATGGTTGTTCTGTTCTGCGTTTGGTAATGCATGGACAAAACGGAACCAAAAGATTAAAAAGACTAAAATACCGCCATGTTCCGTTTGTTGTTTGGTACAATTTTATGCGTGGAACGGGACAAGACTTTTTTTTTTATAATTTTTATTCTCCTAGTTTTCTATAGCTCCATTTGAATTTTCAGCACAAACCCATCAAATTTTATTATGCAAATGTCAACCACATAAAGCAAAAGAACGGTTTTCTTCTCCTAATTCCTACAGCTTACATCAAGTATCCACTTGTTTATCTAAAGATTTATTCAATTCATTCTATTATAATCTTAGATACCAAACAAAGCCTTCGCCTTTGTCTTTCATGAAAAACGCTTTCATATCTCAGTCCTAATATACATCAATGTCCACTGTTTAATATACTAGCAATAACCAAAGACAACCCGTGGTGTTGATCGACATTGCCAGAATTTTATCATTACCAGAAAGCCAGAATATTTGAAGTGTTAGTGGTACTGCACTACAGAGGCAGAATATGTACAAACTCACAAAGCAAAGAATAATAATCAAACTTGTTACTTAAACAGAGAAGAAATAAAAAAAACATTTGAACAATTGGTTTTCACTGTAATGCCATCAAATTACAAAGAAATTTTTTTACAAAGAAAGAAAATCAATGAGTACAAAGATGAATAGGAATTAGAAAACAACGAAGGTTTCCAAAGTGAATGCATAACCAGAAATATAACCTGTTTGCTCTCAATAAGATCAACCTCCCCTTCCTATTGTGCCAATTAACAAATACAATATCAGGAATCTGATAAATTTACATCATGGCAGAGTAAAACAAAATTATATATAAGAGAGCGAACATCAACTCACCAACCCAGAGACCATTTGATGAATCAATTCAACAACAATCATTTGAACAATTGGTTTTCACTGCAATGCCATCAAATTACAAAGAAATTTTTTTACAAAGAAAGAGAGACCGAGAGCTACACAAAAACAGATCGAACCTGGAGCGGAGATGCAGATCTGAAGATGCTACACGGAAGAGGATGAGGAGGAAGGTTCACAGAGCTGCTATAGGAAGAGTTGCGAAGGGGAGATGCGAAGAAGATGAGGAGGAAGGTTGCGAAGGGGAGAGATGGGGGTGAAGAGGATCAGCGGTTGAGAAGAAGAGAAATAGTTTTTAGGGTTTGTTATATGATTTTGATGCTATAAATTTTGAAAAAGATAAGGGGCATTTTTGTTCTAAAATGTTAAAAATTTCTGTCCCACGGGCGTGGAACAACCCGTTCCAGGGGGGGAGGTGGAACCAAAAATCCTCAAAAACTTGTCCCGTGGAACGCCTCGTCTCACTCCTTTTAGGCGTACCAAACGCAGAACAGAACGTCCCATCCCGTCTCGCGTACCAAACGCGCTAGTGAACAGAGATAAGATTAAAATATTAAAAGAAAGTTATTTCCTACTAATTAAATGATAAGACCCAAAAATAAAAAGAGACTATGAGAACAATGACAAAGATTACAAATTTATGAGTTTAAACGACACAAACAGAGGAAACAAAAAATTGGGGTTGTTGCAAAAAAAGTCATAGTTACCGGTGATCTGTTGACGGCCGCGATGGTTGCTGCTGAGACTGAAGAAGACATTGATTTGCAGACGTAAAAAAAAAAAACAAAAAAACAAAAAACAAAAAAAAGAAAGAGCTTACGATCGATGGGGAATTTGAAGCAAGAAGACGAAGTCTTTAAGCTCAAACTGTTTGGGAAATTTGTCTCGTGGAAATAAGGGAGGGCAGGGAGAAGAATTTATAGGAGTGAAAGAGAGGCTTTGGATTGCGGGGAGAGAGAGAGAGAGAGAGAGAGAGATGATGGGAACTGAGTTATGAATTCCCAACGGCCACACAATTGGGATTGGCGGTATTACGTGGCTCACTGTATCCTGCTGAGGTGAACGTTGGTTTTGGAATAGTCGGTGGTTATGGGCTGCATGGGTTTGCTAAATGAAGACAAAATGGAGGCTTCTGGGGAACTCAGTTGATTTGAGGTTAGGGTTTAAGCTTCTTTCGTCGCCACAAAATTTAGTTACTACAATTGCATAAGCATCATTGATATGTATCTTCCTCAATTTTTTTTTCTTTCAAGCTGCACATAAATCCAAGTGCACGGCAAAATACTTTTAACTATTTGAGTTAAAATATTTCAACTCCTCTTTCGCTCAATTTTTATAATAGTCGATCGATATTAGATAAGGATTCTTAGGCCATCTTCAATCAGAAAATCAAATTCAAAAATTTTCTGAAACAAAGAAAGCGGAAGGTAAGATGTAAGACCTATTAGCATTTTTGCTCCTATGGGTTTTTTTTTTTTTGTTTTTTTTTTGTTTTATAGAGTATATCACATGATTCACATGATTTCTGACTTCAATTACTGAATTTATTTGTCCAAACTTCACATCTTGTGTGTGAGTAAGTTACACTAAAATCTTCATTTGGGTGCCATTTTGCATTGCTGATGGCCTTGCATATGTGCAAGATAGCTAACTCCTTAGAGCCCATAACTTTTCACTACACTAACCCATTGCCAATTATCAGCCACAAAATGAAAAAGATCTTTAGTCACAAACACCAACACAAACCATTGTGGAAACTATACATACAAATCGAGAAACTTCTAATGGCAAGTTAATATGTAGAAACTTATCATGGTTTACACGAGAAATTAAAGCTATTGTTACAATCACAATATCTAGCCAATCTTTGGTCCCATTTGTTGGATTGGACTTGTCCAAATCAAGCTCAATGCATCTCATTTTCGTCATCCTAACTTTAATTGGGGAAAACATTGCGGCACACTTCTTGAAGAGAAATGTATGGGCTTGCCCTTCATGGAGTGAAAGCATTTTGGCCCTTCTTAATTAGTTTATAAAAAAGGATATTTCAAAGTATAGAGCTTGCTTCAAAAGCCGACCTTATGATTCCACCTCCATTTGTAACTTTTGAATTTTATGTTTTAATCATGTACTTGTAGGTGTAGCCTGTAGCCTGTAGGTATATTCAAACTAAGCACATGAATATGGTTCACATTATTTTCATAA
Organism: Malus sylvestris; assembly: GCF_916048215.2. NCBI lineage: Eukaryota > Viridiplantae > Streptophyta > Magnoliopsida > Rosales > Rosaceae > Malus > Malus sylvestris. The sequence goes on from NC_062271.1 coordinate 21,615,077, forward strand.
ATATGGGGCAATTGGCTAGAAACCTAGAAGCCCTAAAAGCAAATGGAAGTTTTTTGCTTAGGCCGAAAAGGAAAAATGGAGGTTTTTATTTATACCAACAATATTTTACAACATGGAGTTGTGGCTTTCACACAATAGGCTTGTCATAATATTGTATCATAAAAATAATTTTTAAGTATTCATAAAATTATAGGAAAACTAATGAAAAAGGCTTGAAAACTTTGAGTTTTAATGATAAAGACAAAATAAAGGGTAAAGTGAATAGTATCAGGTTTGACTTTTTAGTGGTTTTGAGTTAAAGTGAACAGTACCGTGGGTTTTTCGTTAAAACTCTCTAAAATTATTCCTTGGAGCTGAGGATGCATGTTAACATAGTTTGATCATCATCCCCACTAGTGGAGCCACACCAAAGACTATGATGGGCTGTAGGTCAAAGAGATTTTGTGGCAATATATATATATATATATATATATATATATATATATATATATGTTAATGTATAGCCTAATATAATAGACAAAATAAATGCAAGAAGAATTATTTTTTATTGAAACTAGCTTGGTGAGTATTTAGCATAATTAAAAATATAAAAGTTATTAAGGAAATTGTGATGTCATTTTGTTCAAGATTATCCTGTTTTGATTCAATGGACATTATATTATTTTCAGTCAATTATTTTTAAGATTGCCTATACTTCCACTTTCATTGGTTTGTTGTATGCTAGTTGTGTGGTTATAGTTGAGATAGTCCGTGTATTAAGTTTTCTATTTTCTTCTTGTGTTTGCATCTAAGTATATGTGAAATTGGATGATTTATTGCAATTTGTAATTGCAAAGCTTTATTAATTAATGCCAAACAAATTTTAAAGTAAATAAATACAAAAGTTAAACTTAAATTTTTACATAAAATATGTATGTAGCAAAAAAATATTATAATTTGATTTTACGGTAAGTTTTTTAGCTAGCCCACCTATAAAAAAAAAACTAATGAAAAGGGTTTGAAATCTTTGAGTTTTAATGATAAGGACAAAATAAAGGGTAAAATGAGTAGTACCATGATTGATTTTTTTAGTGTAAAATAATGTGGTTTTCGTTAAAATGAATAGTACCGGAGCTTTTCGTTAAAGTTCCCAAATCATCCCATCCTAATGAGGAGATCATAATTTTTTAACTGACCAACTTATCAATTGAGCCATGCTTGCTTGTCTATTTCTCTGGTTAGTTCTCAAATTACAGTAAGTCCAACTAGAGAATGAGCCAGTTTTTCCAAATTTCCACCTGTTATGGAGGAGTCGCACTCTCAAATCCATTGCAGCGTCTAATTTGGACCTGTACAACACTTCAGCTCCTTCTGGGCACCCACGGGTGACATTAGTCTTCTACCACAGCTCGGTGTAGTGTCCGTGTTTGTCCCGCGACTTCACGGAGCCTCCGATGCCGAACAAAATTTATGACATATTTGTCTTTTCCTGATCGTGATCGAGAACGGAGACGCCCTTTTGCTTAAAGTTGGTGACTGAGTTGGGATGTGGAGGGAAATTATGAGAGTGGTTTGAGAAGGTGAAGTAGAGGATAAGAGAGATAAGCGACGGAGCAAAGAGCAAGGCTTGTTTTAACGGTGAGAGAGAAGACATCAATGTCTCTGATTGTGGGGGAGGCTAGGAGTTTCCAGAAATTAAAAGGGTGGTTGTTCAATGGTTTTTTCTCTTGTACAAGACATTATTCATGAGAAAATGATTTTCCAGGAAAATGGAAATTATAATGAACTCAATCTATCGCTAGGAATTTGTTGAAGATTTGAAATTTATCGGAATGTTTGGAAAGTGACAGAACACGTATAGCAAGCGGGTATTAGCTAGTTTAACGAATAATTAACGGTCTCCTTTCGTAATTGGCGTATTAGAGAAATTTTTCATTGTGTCCAGAACATAGATGATATATCGTATTTCATTATATGGATGGGAGTTTTTTTCTTTTCTAAGTTGGTAATTTTTTAACACAAATAACTCACTATTTAAATAATGACACGTGATGTACCACCCTATATTTTGGGCACACTAAAAAATTTCCCGGCATATTGGCTGTGCTTTCAATTTAGTCACTATTGAGTCTTTTGGTCATTTTTTGTTTATTATCAATAGTTAACTATTTTGTTTACGAATAATGTTTGACTAATTTTTTAGATTAAATTTGCAAACATGTCCCTAAAATATTATTTTTATTTTTTTTCTTCCCTCTCGCTCAATCCTTTCTGGTTGCTCATCTCATCTGCTCTTACCATAATTTTAATTTTCGGGAAAGGCTAAGGGGAGGGACCACAAGGAGGCAGCGAAGGTGATAGGGATCGACCTCTACTATCGGGCGAGGAAAGAGGGGCGAACTTCTTACTTGAAAAGATTCGAAGTTGTTTTACAGGAACTCAAATTCAAGGATCAAAGAAGCAGCCACGGGATCGAATTACACCCATGAATGCTCGAAGGTTAGCTCGACCGATTCTTATACGAATCCGATTCATTTGGTGTTTTGTAATTTTCATCCTCCCCTTACAAGGCAAAACGAGTCTTGCATTCCCAGCTGAACATGAGTCCATGACCACTATGAACCCCTTTCTTCTGTACACCGAACTTTGGGATTGAACACCGGTCAATGAGAGGAGGATTTGAGCCATCTGAAATCCCATAAGGTTAACATGATTGAATTATAACTTCCTTATGTATCAGACCGTATTGGTTTGAGTACGATTGAATTGATTAGTTTGAGTAACGAATGGTTTTGAAACTTTGAATTAAGATTTAGAGCTTTTTTAGCTTAAATAAGGCAATACTTTTCAATTTATTTTCAGTATTATTATTCGTAATTCAAACTACACACATATTGTTCTCTCATATTCACTAAATATGTCATTTATTTACATTAACAACTTCTTTTTTTTTTTTTTTTGGTAACAGTAAAGTAAAAACACCTACATATAAGCGTATATATATATGTACCTAGAAGATTTTGGACAATGAGGCGTTCAACACTGCTATAAACTTGTAGAACGTCATGAACGCCACCTTGGGGGCCTATTTTTTTCCCTAATGTAAACAGGTTTGTAAATAGATTTTCACATGTATGCAAATAGTATTGTTTATCCTATACATATTTGGAACTTTCAACATGTACGGTGTATACAATTTAAAAACTCGCATAATTGCGTGGGCAATTTTTACTAGTTTGTAGCATATTTTCTCTTTCTATTAGAACCCTCTCGGATTTGTACAGTATAATCAATCAAACCACGCTACTTGGCAGGGGAAAAATTGGCTACATTCTACCTTTATTCTTATATCAAATGTTGTCAAATGTCCATGTATTACCTTCTACGGAGGAGTCACACTTTCAAAGCGATTGCAGCCTCTTATCTGTAATTTTATTACATTATCAACTCCTTCTGTGCCGTTGATGACCTCAACACATTGTCTACGTGGTGCCTGCCCATTAAAACATTTGCCAAACATGTTAGGCGCTACCCAAAATTAATTTATGACACATATATATGGCACTAATTGCGGTTAACCATTACATAGCACAACGCATAAATCGATAATAGTCTACAAAAAAATTTAAAGAAAAAATTACCAATATGAAACAAAGCTTAGTCCATATTCTTAATTTTGGAGTATACCTAACAACAAAAGTTTCCCAGATTATTCATGCTACTAATTAAACGAAAAAATTTTAAATTTCCTCACCTTGTCCCACAATTTAGGGTTCAACTTTGGAGCTGAGACCTTGAAAAATTCAATTTCCAAGGCTGGCCTGCAGTCACAATTAACACAATTTATCTCAACTCCGCTCTTGTACCTCTTATAAGTTGTTACGGTCTCATCTTCACCAACCCGCTCAACCTGATCCAACAAATACATAATCGGTCTCTCACACGGCTGCAACATAATGGATCGGGTATCAAAAGTGAAAGGACCCATGCTTGAACTCCAAGTCTGAAATGTTTGCAACGCCGTTTCTAGCATCTTAGCCGCTACCAACTTTGGATACAACTGCACCGTGTAGCCCCAAGAGACTGAAATGGACCAGTTACGCCTTAAGTCGTAACCAAAATTATGCTGCAAGGTCCGACCCGGGTCTATTTTAGAAACCCTAATTAGCTTCTTGACCGAATCAACCCGGGTGTGGTTCGGAAATATGGACTGCACATAGTCTAAGTGGTGGAGAGACACTAGTGGGGCTAACGGGTGCGCGGCTAGCAAACCAAGCGGGCTGCCTCGTATATCAAATTGGTGGAACCCGGGCTCTTTTGTTAGCGGCACCCCGATCTCGCTCAAGCAAGCTTGGATCCTTATATCTGAGCCGTAAAATTGATCATATCGATTGATGCACCCGTCTAAGATCTTGACGAGCTCAGACGCCAAGGGGTAACTAATAGCGAATCCTCCGCCGCCGTAGGCCATATTGTACGAATGGCCCACATTTTGCTCCACACTCTCTGATATCCCGCCTATATAATACATCTGATTGTGATCGTATCTCGCTAACACTGCAACTAAGTTTTCAGTGAAATACACCGTATCATCGTCTCCCAAGACGAACCACCTCACCTTCTCTAACCCTAACTCAAAGCTCTCTTTCACTATTCTGGCTATCCGAACCGCGGAACGGGGACCGTTCAAGCAGGAGTACTTGAACCGTGATGTGTCCTCAGAGACTCTGTACGGTGGGAGCGTCTCCGACCACGTCATGTTGGGATCGGGTTTTTGGTCCAGCCAAACGTACCCGCGGGTGACGTTTGGTTTCCACCATAGCTCGCTGTAGTGCTGCCGGTCTTTCCATGAATTTACTGAGCCTCCTATGCCAAACAAAATGTGGGTTATATTCGTCTTTTCCTCATCGGTAAATAGGGGTTTGCGGTGTACGGAGTAATTGCCCTCAATTTTGTGGGGTACAGAGAAGTAAAAGTAGAGGATGAGGGAGATGGAAACGATGGAGCAAAGAATCAGGGGGATTATGAAGTTAACATGCTTGGGTTTGATGTTAGGCAAGATTAGGGAGAGCTTGATGGGATTGTGAAAGGTTTCTAATTTTTCTCTTGTAGAACACATGTCTTTCTGAACTTTACTTCCTCCAAACCCTAAAAATATAAGAAAACTGGAGTGGAGAAGAAAGGAAGAGGAGGAAGAAGACTATGATGAGTGGGGCTCCGTAACGCAGCTACTAGTTTGTTGCATGAAGGTCTCTCACTACGCATTACGAGCTTGATTTATAATCTACGTTTCGTAAAAGAAAATAAGCTTTTTTTTTTATAAGGAAGAAAATAAGAAAGAAAACAAAAAGGATTTGATTGTAACGGTAGTCAACTAGTAAGCAACTTATTAAATAAGAAGTTAAAACTAACAAAAATTGTTAGGTAAGTAATCTTATCAAAAAGAAGAGAAAGGACTTAACTAAATAACTGAAATATTTATTGAATCTAGTAAGTGTGTGAGCCAACATCACAAATGACTGGGTGGGCATGCCACCTAAGTGTGGCCTTACAAAAAGTCTTGTGCTCTTAATACACATTGAATTGCGACTTAATACTACGGTCTGATGGTATCTCGTTTCACTTATAAGTGAGAGGTCTTAAGTCCGAATCTCGTAGATGACGATTTCGATACCAAATTAGGTTGCCCATTGTGTGACTTAGCCGAACTCACCCCTCATCTTAGTATAAAAATATATAATTGTACTAAAAAAGAATATAAAACAAATACGCTCTAAAAAAAATAAAAAAATTCCATGCGGAAGTTGGCCACTATTCTATACCTGGCTTGTAACAGGTAATACTCCCCATTAAAGAAGAGGCATAAGAAAGCAGGGGTGTGATGCATTCCAAATGTATGTCAAATGTGGGTTAAAAAATTTGTGTCCCTGATTTTAACCAATTTAAAAAGTAAATAAAAATATATGTATATTTTTGTGATATGGTATGGGAGAATTATATATTTGTGATACATGATATGGTATGTTCTGGTTGGAAAGTGATTTCAAAATGACTAAAAACTTTTTTTATAAAAGTGTTTTTGAAATAAATCCTTAGTAAAAATTAAGGATGCAACTAGGTTGGGTTGACTCGCATCTGTCCATGCTTAACCTGATTTCAAACCCAATTGGGCAGGTTAGAATGAAAAAAAAAAAGGGGGGGAACTTTAATGAAAATATTCCGGTACTATTTAGTTTAATGAAAAACTACATTTTACACTAAAAAGTCAATCCTAGTAATATTCACTTTACCCTTTATTTTGTCCTTATCGTTAAAAATCAAAGTTTTCAAACCATTTTCATTAGCTTTCCTATAAAAAAAAAAGTCGACCCAAACCCAACCTACCTCTACCCAATCATTTATTAAGTTGTGTTAGATTGATGTCTTGCCAGCCCATGTCAACCCAAACCCAACTTGATTTTGAGCCCGAATTCTCTCTTGCACATATTACCCATCCCAATTATATAAATTATGTACTTTGGAATGATCATGCTTGAAGTGTTGTAAAATCGACTGTGGGTGCAGTGGAATAAATGAAACAAGACACAAAATTTACGAGGTTCCTCTACAGTCAGTGTGACTGGAGTACGTCCTCGGGGCAGCAGTGGTGCTTTCATTATAATTTGAAATAATAGGAGTACAAAGATAACTCTCTCTATTATCTCCTCTCATCTTCCTCTATTTTCTCTCTTCCTCTTCCTTCTCTCTCTTCCTCTTCCTTCCTTCCTCTCTTTCCTTCCCGTGAACTCCTCACATTCATCTATCTATTCTTCCTTTATATAAACAAAAGAAAGCACTATTCACTTTACAAATTTTCCACAAATGAATAGTGAAAATACTGTGCATAAATAGTAACAAACTATTCATGTGGACCATCCACATAATATTTACAACACTCCCCCTTGGATGGCCACAAGTCTTCGATTGACTCGTTAAAATCTTGATCTGTCTTGGATGCTCCCCCTGATGAGTATCTCCCCCTGATTTCAAATCATTTAGGTTGATCGTTGATTGTTCTGCTTTAGTCTCTTAGTAAGAAGAGTTGCTAAAAGAGTTGCTTTACTTATTGTTAACTTTCCACAGCCTTTTTCTTGAACTGGGTTGTAGGACTTTCTGCTAGACTAGCATCGAAGATCGGAATTTACTCCTTTTATCTGGAGCGGAATTTGATTCAAAAGTGGTGGACACTTGATCTTGAATCGGACTTGTGATTTCTTCAAGGACTTCGGGGCTTGATCTTGAATGAAATTGTACCGTGAAGAGCTTCTTCGACTTTGTCGGGGATGAATCAGCACGTGTTGGTTGCGCTTGTCTCCACATGCTCCAATGTATCATTTTCACTTTCCTTACTTGCTCCCCTTGCTTAAGTAGTATTTTCACTGCTTTCCCCCCCCATGCATATGTGGCATCTTCTCTTGTAGGATTTGTCCCCTGGTGCAGAAGTGGAATGCAAACCCTTGCATTTGGATGGTTCATCACTTCTTGGTGACTGGAGACCCAACTCCAACCGTTGAAGATGACTACTCGAGAGCAATACTAGGTAAGCAATCAGGAAAGGTTCCAGGCAATCGGTTCCTTACCGGGAGTTTGAGTGGAGGTTCCGACATATTGCTTTCCTTATCCTTGTCTTTGCAGGCAAGAACATGGACAAAGGAAAGGACAGGGAGATTGCATGATATGAGATAATCTTGCTCTGGTCCCTGAAGATATGTGATAATCTTGCTCTGGTGTGACATGTTTGAAGATGTATTCTCGGAGAGGAAGAAAACTGAGTATTTCGAGATGCTATGTTGAAGATGCATTCTCGGAGATGAGGAAGAGTTAGGTATTCTTGCAGTGTTGCGAGTCTGCCTTGTTATGGAGAACAGATGTCGACATATATAGAGATTTCTCAATAGCAAGTGGTGGTGCTGTGCTTTTACTCTTGTCAGCAACTGTGGTGTAAATAGAACAGTAAGATTTACGCGTTTTCAACTTTGTCAGAGATCTTTGACAAAGTTGCACGCGATATCTGAAAAGCTGAGATTACGTCTGAAAAATGCCAACGAATTTTATTCAGGAAAATCTGGCTTTTGAAATTCGGAGAGCGGTGCCTCATCGATCTTTGAACAAGTGGCTCTGCTGCCTCTTCTTTTATAGAGACATCAATTGTGTTCAAGAGTATGCTCAGAAAGTTGCTGCTTGTAGAAATTTCCCCTATCTTGCACCTTTGAAATTTTATTTGACCTCTGTTTTTCCTTCATCATTTCTGAAAAATGACTTGCCCATCTAACATTTGCTTAGATTTGAGTCTTAGGAGTGATACAGACGAGCAGCGTCAGGATAATATATGGCGCCCGTCCTTCTTATCTTCTAATGGTCCTCTTACGGTTGGGGACTCTATGATGAAGAATAACATAACCGCTACTGTGGTAGCTAGGAATCTTCTCACTCCAAGGGATAACAAGATCCTTTCAGAACGGTCTGAAGAGTCGGCCGTTCAAGACTCATTGGCTCTCAGTGTTCAGTGTGCTGGCTCTGTGTCCAATATGGGCCAACGCCTACTTGCTCAAACTCGCCAAGTTGAATCATTGATGGCGGAAGTGGCAAGTCTTAAACAAGAGATCAGAGGGCTTAAGCACGAGAATAGGGTGTTACACGTGCTTGCAAATAGTTACTCTACGAGCATGAAAAGAAAGCTCGTCCAACTGCAGGAATCCGAAAGTCGGATTCAAAGTGATCACCAGAGGTTCGTTGCTAGATTCCGAAAGCAACTGATGCCTTCCCCTTCTGGTGTTTTGCTAAGTACTGGGGTGCCACATGATCAATCTCCAGTGCCTCCCCCTTCTGGGGTACTTCCGAGTACTGAGGCTTCACATGAGCAACCTTTGTGAAGGCTCCATCCTGTTTGTTTGTTTTAACTCATGTGTATGTATATATCTGTAATTTCTTGGAGATATTAATAAATAAGCTTTATTTCATTCAATGTATTGTGCCAAATACAATAAAGCATATACTTCACTAAGATGTGGTACTTCTGGACCAAATATTAATTTATCTTTACCCTCACGAAGATAAATGATTATTCTTAGTGTCTTCATCATATGAGTATTCAACTCATAATCTTCAAACCATATGGTTCTTTTAATATCATAAATATCATGGATAAGATTCGTGTTGGTAGATTGTTCGATCTGCAGCTCGAGACAATAATTCCTTCAACACTTTATAATTTTTTCTAGACTCTTCAGGAGTCCCAATTTAATATCATCAACTCTTCAAGAGTTATAATTTAATGTTATTGACTCTTGCAAGAGATTTTAGTATGTTGCAACAATATCATAATGATAGTACTCACTAAGGCAATTTATATCATCCATTGGTATTGAGTACATATTTTATGTTTTACCCTTCAGAGGCTTACTTCAAGCAATTTGAATCCTTCAAGGGTTTTCTACACTTCATGACACATTTTCCTTTGGAATTTATACAGAGCAATTTGCTCCCATGTATACTTGAGGGATTTACTTATGGAAATATAATGTGGGCGACTCACAACCCTTCGTATATAATTCTCCATTCATATGAACTCGTTTACAACCTTGTGTCATATCATGTAAGTGTATTACACTATATTACAAATGCCCATATATAACCTCCTTGGTTTAACATTCTTTGGCTATTTGTATTGTATTCAAATATATATAGGTTCATTTGCCCACGTTCTTACAAAATTTGTAATGGAATTGCCTTTCTCCATTTTGGCCAATAATTTTTCTTTTGTCGACGAACAAAAGAACGTGACTCAATATTAACACAGCTCATTGATGAATTTAGTAGCTACTTGTAAAAACCAAAATTACCATTGGTTATCATCAATCCGTGATCCCATATTCTCATGTGCATGCGCATGCATAAAAGCTTTTCATTTCTTTGGATATCCATTGCCTCTTCAAGGGCATGACGCTATCTCTTCCAGGATAGTCATAATTGAGAGAATGTGGATCATAACCTCCTCTTGAGTGTTATAGAGCTTGGATTTTAATCTCCACTTCCGGGAGTTGAGTCATTGGAACCTATATGTCTATTATGCTTCATGTATGAGACATCAACATTCCCATGTCTGTGGATTGTCCTATCTGGGACGTGTATCCATGCGGTGACTGTCATGCTTCTGGCATGCAACAGTTATGCTTCGGGAATGCAATAGTTCAGTAGTGCCATATTATTCTTCTTTCGAATAACTGAACCTTTTGAGTCTAAAAATCTGCCATGCTTCAGGCGTGCAACAGATAAATCATTTACTGTCTCATTATTTTATCCAACTGAGACATCAATTCTTGTAGGCACATTTGCAGTAAGTATATATGATTTCATCACTTTCGTTGCATCATTCAATTATTCATATTTCATTTTCTCATTGATTGCTTCGTGAATCAAAATAAGACAAATTCTCTTCGTTCTTCTGGAACGGTCTTTTCTCATCATTCTTTTGGAATGATATTTTCTCATCGTTCTTCTGGAACGATATTATTTTCTCCCCCTAATGGCAGGAAAATTGTCTTATCAAAATGACAGTATGCAAACCATGCGGTAAACATATCCCCAATCAAGAATTCCAAATATTGAATGATAGATGGTATTCAACATCAATGCCTAATCTGCAATGATGCCTCATTTCAGTACGTTGTGGTAGTCTTACAGGCACATAGACAACACAACAAAAAACTCGTAAATGTATAATGTTTAGTTGGTTCCCAAACCCGAGTTGTACTGAGAAGTATTGATGGTTGATAACATATCTCAACCGAATTAATAATGCATCATGTAAAGTTTACATGTCCCCATGTAGAAAATTGGCAATTTCGTTTTCATGAGCAGAGCGCGGGAAATCAATTTCATTCGCTTAATAAAGGCTTCTGCTAAACCATTTTGAGTATGGACATAAGGAACTTCTGGTCCTTATTTAATAGTCTGTAAACTGAGACTCTTATGGCTTTTATTACAATTAAGTTAAGGCACTGCGGCACTTCAAACTAATGGTACTCATCTAGGAACATCATGTCCTGATCTTCAGGATCAATGGACTTCATGCCAGATCCTTTTGTATGATGGAACTTCGGGTCCAATCATTTTATATGATGAGGATCAAGAAACTGCAGGTTCTGATCTGATCAAGGAACTTCAGGTCCTGTATATACTCATAGTAACAAAAGATAAGTACAATAAATAAATTAAAGCAATAGACGGTAATTCCAGCCATAATGAATAAATTGCATTTAAGTAAATAAAGTTTGTGACAAGGGCTTTAATTCAGCACCATCAAAACTTAAAGCAATAGGCGGTAAAACCGTCCATGGTAAATAAATTGCTTTAAAGTAAATAAAGCTTGTGACAAGGGCTTTGATTCAGCACCATTCACATAAATATCAAAGCTTTAAAGCAAAGGGTAATAATTCTACCCACTATAAATAAATTGCTTTAAATAAATAGAACTTGTGACATGGGCTTTAAACCAACACCATGCACATAAATATGCCAAAACAGAAAATACAATGATTAAGTCCTCATGTTTTGCTTTTTCATTTTCTTGGTCTGCCACTTCTTTTGTTTCATCCCTTTTATTTTTATTATTATTTCACAGTTCGAAGTCATTTTGGTTACTCAGTAAATAATAGTAACAATAAGTTCCAATTGGTGTTCCTCCTCCGGTGAGTTTCGAAAAAGTCGAAACGGTTCCCATAAGTTTTGGAGTCAAGAGTGTCTGCAACTTATGAGAAGATCTAACCGTTAGTTTTAATTCAAAATTTAGTATGATATGGATAAGAGGATACCAAACAACTTTCGTGAAGAAACAATTTCGATTTGAGCTATCGAAATGGCGTTTTGGTACTCATAAGGTGGCTGCTCAGTTTTCTGCGGAAATTGGAAACTGGTTTGGTATTTCAGACATCTGCCACGATCGCACCGTTAACATTTTCTGAAATTTTGATATGTTGTAGATACTGAGCAGACGAACAACTTTCAAGAAGAAAGTATTTCAATCCGAGGTCCGCAAGTTAGAGTTCCGAGGCTATTTACATGGCTGTCAAATTCTTTACGAATTTTGAGTATGTACTCTTTTGCTTCTGCAAATGATGATATACAGTCATACAACAATATATATAGTTGCTTCAAGTAAATCAATTGTACTGAGATTTGAAGATGAAATGAAAATTGTTTCTTATCTGTGAGATTCCAGCTGAAGGAGGTGAACAGGATTTGTGGCGTTGTGCTTTCCACTGACATGAGAGCTTCTCGTGCTGATAACGTGTTGTAAAATCGACTGTGGGTGCAGTGGAATAAATGAAACAAGACACAAAATTTACGAGGTTCCTCTACAGTCAGTGTGACTGGAGTACGTCCTCGGGGCAGCAGTGGTGCTTTCATTATAATTTGAAATAATAGGAGTACAAAGATAACTCTCTCTATTATCTCCTCTCATCTTCCTCTATTTTCTCTCTTCCTCTTCCTTCTCTCTCTTCCTCTTCCTTCCTTCCTCTCTTTCCTTCCCGTGAACTCCTCACATTCATCTATCTATTCTTCCTTTATATAAACAAAAGAAAGCACTATTCACTTTACAAATTTTCCACAAATGAATAGTGAAAATACTGTGCATAAATAGTAACAAACTATTCATGTGGACCATCCACATAATATTTACAACATGAAGTTCATTGTTGGTTTTTATATGGATAATGAATGATAGCATTACTTTTACATTTCATTTGGTTGAAGCATTGGTATACGTCTTGTAATTTAATTTCAACTTGCATGCTTGCATATTCGAAATAGTTGCTAAGATGTTTGCTTCAACTTTTGTGTGGATGATGTTCAAATGAAATTTTAACTCATATTGATGTTGTTTGGTTGAAAACTTAAAAAATCATGTGCAACAATGTGTTATAAGATTAAACTCGATAAAGTTGGACGAATTTGAGCCCAACCCGAATAAATCCAAACCCAAATAAAATCCGAATCGGACTAAACCCACATGATCCCGAACCCGAACCTGAATTGTGAAAGTTGGGTTAGGGTTGGGTTGACCATCCAACTCGCCCAACTTGTCTAGGTTGCACTAGTAAAAATGCAAGTCAATCTTGGAAAAAACACTTAGAGTGTTTCTTTCAAAGAACATTTAAAGTGCTTTTAAAACTCAGAAACACTTTCACGAAATGTGCTTTCCACCATTTTCAAGAACATCCAAACGAGCTCATTTTTAAAGTATTTCCAAATGAGCCCTACATGTGTTGGAAGTTAAACTATGATGACAAGAAAGCGATAAGCTTCTGATACGAGACATTCTACACATTATCCCACCTCTCACTAATTTTTTTTCTCGGTTAATTTTGTGAATTAATGCATAATTGTCAACCTCACATCTTAGCGTGAATTTTATGATAAAAAAATCAACTATTATTTTTCAGTTGTCATGGATTTTAATGAGTGGATGTGCAACAAATGAATATCAGTTACATTCATATCATATTCTGTATATATTAACAACCATATTATCATATTCTGTATAATAAGAACCAAATTATGAAAAAGTCATTTTTTTTAAATGAAATCAAGAGGTCATTTAGTATTACAGTCTAGTGATATTTCTCTTCACTTGTAAGTAAAAGGTCTTAGGTTTGGTTCTCGTCAAAAGCGAATTTGAACCACATTATAGCTAGCCCATTGTGAGATTCAACCCATGACTTCCCCTATTTCAAATCTAAATTATATTATGCAGCAAGGTTAAAAATGATTTCATTCAATCATATCATATCATGGGTTTTCTTGTTTTTGAAAGCACAAATGAACTTCTTGAAGTGTTCAACTTGACAAAAATGTTTTAGGGTGGACTGTTGGGCCTTAGAGGGCTGTGTGTGTTAATCTGACAACGGGCTACTGTACCTTAAGCTTTGCATGCACATATTCAGGCCCACAGATTCTACAAATTATAGATAGTTATTAAAATACACATCTAAAGAAATTAAATGTGTAATAATACCATATACTCATGGATCCCCCTCTCTAAAAGTTTAACTTTCACTACTAGTCTATCTAACCCCAAAGTCCAATTTGAGATTAATGCGCTTTTTATAAAAATGCTTATGATGTGATTTAAGTTTAATCAATTGTACAATAAAGCATATGAGTGTTTAATAAACTGTATTTCTAAAAGTAATTCGAGTGTAAACAGTAGTGTAAAAATATTTGGTAATTTTTTTTAATTAAGCGTTTGGTAAATTTTAATATAAAAGAGATATAATTGTATATAATGGTAAAAAAGGACATAGTAGGGGATGCTGGCGATGACAATGGCGGCTGGGGTTGTCAACATACTTTGATTGTGACACAAATAACCCCTCAGAGGTAACCTGATTTGTAAACACAAGGAATAATGCACTGTCCCCAAGTCTTTCATTTCAAACTTTGTAGCACTAGATATTAACTGAAAGCTACTACCAGTTAGAATTACATCAACAACATAAAGAAGCAATACCATAGTACCTTTTGAAGAATGTTGGAAAAATTAAGAGGGATCATCTTGTGAAGCTTTGAACCCCAATCCTAGTAAAAAAAAAACTTGTAAATCTTTCATTCCAAGCTCTGGGAGCATGTTTAAGTCTATACAGTGACTTTTGAAGCTTACAGACATAACTGGATAGGTGGCTTAAACTTTGAAACCTTGAAGGTTGTTCCATGTATACTTCTTTCTAAAGAATTCAATGTAAAAATGCATTTTTCACATATAATTGCCTTAGTGGTCACTTGAACTGAGCTACTAAAGCAAGAATTAGCCTAATGATTGTAGGCTTGACCACTGGATTGAAGGCTTCCCCATAGTCTATACCTTATTCTTGGCTATAAGGCCATCTCCAACCGAATGGTCCAAAAGGCCAGAGGGCAAAAAATAGCCCGAAAACCGTCTCCAATCAAGAGCTAGACCAGAGGGCTCGTGGGCCCCACAGAATCTGAATGGACCAAAGGGCCAACCGCTTGGCCCAATCTAGCTAGCTAGCCAACCCCGGGCTAGGCCATAAATTTGAGTATTCCTGTCGTATATAACCGACAACAATATAATATATTTTTGTCGGTTATATCCGACAGGAATGCTTGGCCAAATTTTCAAATGCAACGTCTAGCTGACGCCAGTTACTGTTGGATTCAATTTTTTTTTTTGGGGCCAAATTTTTTTTTTTTATATTCTTTAAAATTCTCATTTTTTTTCCTATAAATACCTAAACCATTCATTCACCATTCCTCACAAATTTTTCACCATTGCAATTCTCATTTTTTCTTACCTCTTTAAAATATATTTCATTCAATTCTTTCAATAATTTTCAAAGGGCCTCATCTTCAATAATGTCCTTCAATTCTTTTAGTTTTTAAATATAAGTTGTTGTAGTTTTTAAATTAAAATAATAAATTATATTTGGCTTTTTGGCCCTATGGTCATTTCGCTCTCGATTGGAGACAGTTTTTTGTGACATGGCTAAAATGAGCCCTATGACCCTTTGGCCCTCAGTTGGAGATGGAAGCAAATATGGTCTTATACTGTTCATTAAAATATTAATATCTTGGAGGGCTAGAGGGCTAAAACGAGCCATCTGGCCAACCTTCGGTGATGGCCAAACCTTTGCTACAAGTCTGACTTTGTACCTTGCCATAGATTCATCTACATTTTTATATACTATGTGCACCCATTTGCATCCAGCTAAGTTCTTATCAACGGGAAGAGTAACTAGAGACCATGTATTTTGAGAATGCAATGCATCAATTTCATTCTTTCCAATTTGGAAGATCCAACAAGTGCAGAAAAAGCCTTTCTTCTAATAATACCATTCTTGGACTTTGTTTGCATTGGATACACATTCATTGGAATAGGAAGAACAACAGTGATTTGTTCATGTTGGAAATCATGGTCCACATGGATGGGATGTTATGCAGATAAGTTATCAATAGACAATGGACTAAGAGAATGATGTATTGGTATGAATTGTGAACCATGTGAGAGTGTTTGAATAAACTCTGAGGCACTAGATGCATGTGTTTTCAAAGAATCTGAGGCTCTAGATGAATGAGTATTCAATGATTCTGTGACTATAGATGAAAGTAAATGATTATGAGATGAAAGGTGATAACACTTTATTATGTAATGAGATGGATGGTATTGATACAGTAGTTAAATGCAATTGTGTAAGTGTGGATGGTGATGACCTGATAAAAATGGAACTATTTGAATATAGAAATGTTGTTTCATTAAATAGTGCATGCCTAGAGACATAGTTTTTTTTAGTAACAATATCAAATATAAGAACCCTATATGCTGGCCTGTATATCTTAGAAAAACATGGTTTTTGTTTTTGGTTAAAATTTTGAAGTATTATAGGGCTTAAATAAAGGAAAACATGCACAACAAAAAATTTTGGGATGACTAATATCAAGAACTTGATTATGTAACAAATGATAAAGGGATTTCATTTTGAGAGTAGCACAAGGCATTCTATTAGTTAAATATGTTGCAGTGGCACAAACATAAAAGCAGAACTGCCTAGGTAATTTTGCAGTTTGTAGCAAAGCAATGACAGTTTCTACAATGTGCCTATGCTTCCTTTTTACCAGTCCATTTTGTTTTGCGGTATATGGACATGATTTTTTTTTTTAAGAAAAATGCCATTTTGTAACAAGAAATGTTAAAAAAAATTGTGCTTATATATTCACCTTCACTATCATTTTGAAACACTTTTATTTTTGCAAAGAATTGAGTACACAGAAAAGCATGAAACTGAAAAAATGTTGCAAAAACTTCAGATTTATTATTTAATGAAAAAAAATTCATGTATATCAAGTACATTCGTCTATGAAGATTATATAGTATCTAAACCCTTCACAACATAATAAAGGGGCAGGTCTCCATACATCACTATGTATGACTTTTACAGCGTGTACATACTTAGTGGTAGGAGTATAGAAAGGGAACTTGTTAAATTTTCCTTCACTAGTAAAAAAAACTTCTTGCGCGACGAAACAAACATCGTCGCGCAAAGTTATGAAATTTCAAAACCTTTGCACACCAAAATCCAAATATTTCATCACCTAAACCAGTTTTTTTATTTTTTATTATTTTTTATTTTTTTATATTATAAATTTTAAAATATAGTTATTTTCTTATTTATTGTTTTTTTAAACCTTGCACGACGAATATTAATATTTCGTTGCCTAAACTAAATTATTTTCTTTGTGTGACGAATCAACATTTGGTCTCCTAAACCCTATTCATTTTAATTTGTTTATATTTTAAAATGTAAAATAAAATTATTTTCTTTTTTATCATTTATTAAAAAAAAAAAAAATTTTGCACGACGAACGTATATTTCATCGTGCAAAATCCTTAAATTTGGGCGCGCGGCAAAAATCGGACATAGGATTTTAAAAAATAATAATAATTTAAGACTTTGTGCGACCAACATTTCGTCATGAAAAATCCTAAAAATTTGAGCAGGCGCCAAAAATGGGATGTGGGAAATTTTATTTTTAAATTTTTTTAAAACATTGCGCGACCAATATTTCGTCACGCAAAGTGATACGGTTTTTAAAACCAAAATAACTCCTCCATAATTTTCTGAATGTCTTTCTCTATTCTCTTACCTCTCATCTCTTTCCCACTCCCCAAGTCCGACTCTCTCTCTCACACTCACTCCTTTTATTTAATCTCTTTTCTCTCTCTTTTCTCTATCTCTCTCACTCTCACTCATTATCTCATCTCTCTCTCTCACTATCTCCTCTAACTCTCTCGCACTTACTCCTCTGTCAAATCCTCAATCTTGCCAAAATACATTTTCTCCTCAAATTTTATTTATTTTTTCATTAATATGTGTTTTTGGAGTTAATTAATTGGGTTTGGTGTGGGATAAGGGCATGCCAATTTTAGGGGAGATTATGCCGATTTTTTGGTATTATTTTATGTTGCAGTTTGGTTATTTGACCATGTTTGTTTTGTTCGTAAGGAATCATTGAGACTTTAACGGCAAAAGTTGAGGATTAAGATGCTATCGAACCATATATGTGAAACCCTGTCCCAAATTTAAGTGTATTTTCATATTGTCGGATTTATGAAATTACCGAATTACCCTTGAATTGACTTTGTTTGACCATCTCGTCGAAACACGTAGTTTTAATTCTAATAATATATTCTTAACATACTCATCACCACAAATGCGTAAGTGCCAACAGATTCGGATTCAGATTTATAACAAAGATTCTACGTTCAAATGTCGAACATTTTCGGATATTTTATGTTTCGTATATTACGTTCTTAAATTGTGAACCAAGGGGACCCACATGGAGATTTTGGTCCCCTATCCTCTTACCCAATTCAGATTCCCCCTTACTTTTTGGATTTCCTTTTCTTTACCTCTCTATCTCTCTTATATCATTTTCTCACCTTCCCTCATTCTCTCTAACTTTCTCCCCTCTCCCTGAGCTCATTCTTTGTGCAAACTTTCCCTCCATTCTCTGAAAATCACACACAGCAACTACCATCACCACCATCTGGACGTACAACCCTGAGAAACCCAGGTCGAATTGGTGGTCCATCGTGGCAATCACGGTGATCGTTTCCCCGACGAGCTCCGGTGGTTTTTGTGAATTTTCAAATAAAGGTAAGCTTCTGGAAACCCTTGGGATGTGTTTTAGGGTTAGATCGAAGCTTGTTTTAAGTTGTATATACGTGTTAATCGTAGAAAATAGCTTGGAGTAGCTTTTCCTAGTTTTCCGGCGAACACTGCCACTTTCAAGGCATTTTTCTGCCAAACCACAGGCAAGGTACCATTCTCTTCATCTTGTTGAGTACTACAACTTTGGTTTTTAAATCACTTGATTTGGTTGAATATCGAAGAAGTTATAAGTGTTTAAAGTTGTGCCCAGAAACTGACCAAACCTTGGCCAGAAATCGGGTCGACTCGACCCAATAACCCTCAACCTAGATTCCTTTGGACCAAGTTACCCAACCCAATAGGCCCAATCCCAAACCCAAGTACCCAGCCCAATTGCCCAAGCCCAGAATCAAGGCCTAAACTCTTACCCAGCCCAATAGGCCCAAGCCTAAACCCAAGTACCCAGCCCAATTGCCTAAGCCCAGAATCAAGGCCCAAACCCAACATAAACCCAAACCCAAACAGAACCGGACGTGCGTGAGTGGAGTGTGGGTGCGTGTGAAAGACCGCATATGCCGGCGCATGAAGCACACGGGCCTCCGCCTCTATCTATAGCCGTGATCATGGCGGCGCCGAAGACTTTTCAGGCCAATTTTTCGGCAATCCATCTCAGCACGTGGCCGTCGGGGCCGCCAACCAGTGGAGGTGCGTGCGGCGGCGCATGGGGTACCCGAGGTTCCCCCGTATTTTTTTCAACATCGTGAATCTGTTTATGACATTCGTTTTTTGAAATTCAATCATTATGATAGAGTTTTATTAATTAGACCTCTTATGTGCTTAGGTGCAATTATTAGCGGCGTTTTCGTCCCTCCTATTTTGCACGGTTCTTTGACGACGTAGTATCTGTGAGTGGACCCCTTCTAAAATACATATTTTACTATTAGAAATGCATACATGAAAAACATGATTTAATGGTTACGTTTTATGAAACGTTTATGAGTAAATTGGATTTACGCTTTATGATATTCATGCTTTATCGGTTTTACGTTCTTCGTAGTATATATGATTGATGACTATACTACGAATATGTTTTATGATATGATGTTTGAGCTACTGAGCTCCGTTGAGATATATGTACTTATGTTCGAAAATATTATGTTCAATGATTTTTATGCTTATCTAGTGGTCACTATATGCCTTCGAGTGGGTGTTGTAAAAGATTAAGGGCGAATGAAGAGTTCTCTATGCCTTCGGGCGATACTGACACCACTATTTAGCACATTATATATGATATATGTTTTACGAAGGTTTTATGGCATGCTAGGGTTTTCGGAAAACCTATTACATATTATACTATTGAGTTTTCATAAAAATTTGGAGGTTAGTACGTTGATGAATAACTGCTTCAGTATTACTTATATATCAACTTAGTCCACTTATGTTTTGTTTTGCGCCCTCTCAGGACATAGGAACAAAGCATACATTCCGAGCTACGAGGCATTCCCCTACCAGTGATATCATGCCATCCTCTCTGCTCTTAACATCACTTGTAATAGCACTTTTTGTTACACCTTCTGCTTGTATTCTAAATTAGATGTATGCTTTGAACATGTCATGCATTATCACGCTTGTATTCTAAATTAGATGTATGTTCTGAACATGTCATGCATTATCACTATCATTTTATTGACAGCTGAATATTATTATATTGTGTAGTTTGCACGAAATTTATATGCATGTTTCACATGTTCTCATCATATGCATTCATTAAATGGAATGCGTCACCCTCAGGTGTCGGCTAGCACGTGGCCATCCCGCTGTCCCTCAAACATCGAGATCATGGTGTGTCAATATCCCCTACCACAACCACCATAATAAACTTGTATTAGGATTTTATTATTGTACTTTGTTAGTTTATGTGTACATTAATATATTATATATATTGGATAATATGATCACTATATCTCATATGTAATTTTATTTTGAATATATAAATTTAAATTAAAGTAATTAAAAAAAATAAAGTCATACAATTAAATAAAACAATTCAAAATTCAAAAAATCTTGCGCTACTAAATATTTCTTCGGGCAAACAATTAATATAATTAAATTAAAATAAGAGAAATCATAAAACAAAAAGTCAAAAAACCTTGCACGACAAAATATTTCGTCGTACAAACAATTAAAAAAATTAAAAACTAAAAATCTTTGCACGACAAAATATTTCGTTGTGCAAACAATTAAAAAAATTAAAAACTAAAAATCTTTGCACGACAAAATATTTCATCGGGCAAAGTACCTTCACGTGACGAAGATTAATTTTTATCTCACAAACCCTATTGTCATGAGCTTTTTGCGACGAACCATGCTCGACAAAGCTTTCGTCATGCAAGGTTTTGAGCGACGATGTAACAACCCGTCCCAGAAATTTACGGAATGAAATGGTGATTTTGTAACTTCACTTTGGGTGGTATATTTTTGTTTTAAATTGGGGTTTATGTTTTGTCCCTTGGTCCACTTTCCTTATCATTTCCCTTTTCCCTTTCGTGTCTTTTTCCCCCAGAACCTCACTCACTCTCTCCCTTTTCACAACTCACTTTCATTCTCTTCTCTCCCGAATTTGTCACACACAACACCACACCCTCATCCACCTACGACATCGACAACACCACTACCCACACCACCATTCTTCTCTCACCGTGAGCTCCACAAAATCTGGAGAAAATGAGTAGCACATAGGCTCTCCGTGTCCACTGTACACCCTCTCCTCTGGTAAACCCTCAACCATGGTAAGCTCCTTGAACCCCGTAGATCGTGTTTAGGGGTGTTTTGTAATGTCTATGAATAATTTATGTGGTTTTTGGACAAAGAATGCCTCGGAGGAGCTAAACCCAGATTCCAGCGTGAATGTCATGGTTTCCAAGTCATTTTTGGATCAACTCTGGTCGTTTCACGGTCTCCAATAAGTATTTTCCAACTTCTTGCTCTTTGGGCTGCATATCGATATAAAGATTGACTAAGTTTAGTGGTGTGTTGGAGATGACCGAAGCGAAGCTTCGCCATTCTCTTTCGTGTTGTCCGGCCTTCTTCCCCTATGAGAGAACGGGCTAGGTTGCGAAACCGAAACCCAATAAGGCTTTCAGGCTGAGTTAGCACATGCTCTTGGCCCCAAATCCTTAGGTCGGGCTCTAAGCCCAAAACCCAAAACCCTTAAACCATTTAGTTAAACCCCAAAAAACCCAAAGGAATAAGGCATTAGGGCCGTGTGAGAACCTGGGGCCAGGCTCGTTACTTAACCTAAACCCAATTTTCCCCTAGCCCTGTTGCAAGCCCAAGCCCCTTTGGTACCAGGCCCAAAGCTGAAACCCTTAGGAACCCAACCTAGGCCTTTCGGCCTAGGACCTTTCGTCCCAAACCCGCCAGCTCAACCCAAATGGAATATTCTTTAGAATATTTCGTCAGGGAATATTCTTGGAATATTATCAGGAATATTCCTAGAATATTCTTGTGTTGACTTTTAGTTGACTTTTATGAAATTTACCCGGGACCCTTCTTAGGCTAATTCGACATCCTGAATCCGTTTTTTATGTTTGTTTGCCCAAATTCTATTGTTATGATAGAGTTTTATTAATTGGACCCTTTATGTGCTTAGGTGCATTTATTGTGGCGTTTCCGTCTTTACTAGTTTGCGTGGCTCTTCGACGGTGAAGTATCTGTGAGTGGACCTCTTCCAAAATGCATGTTTTAATAGTAGAAATGCATACATGAAAAGCATGATTATTAGACTACGTTTTATGAGATATTATGCTTACTGAGAATATTTTGGAATATCATATTTTATCGAACTGATGTTCTTTGTAGTATATATGATGGATGACTATATACTATTTATGAACATGCTTTTACACACTTCTTTATAGTATATATGATGGATGACTATATGCTATATACGTACCTATGTTTAGAAAGATTATATTCAATGATTTTGTGTGTATCTAGTGGTCACTGTTCTGCCTTTGGGCGAGATACCTATATTGCCTTTGGGCGGGTGTGTGTAGGGCACTATTCTATGCGTTTGGAAGATGATACTTAAATTTCCTTTGGGCGGGCGTGTGTCGGGCATTGTTATGTGCATATTGAAGAGTTCCATATGCCTTCGGGCGATGCTGATAACACATTATATACGAGATATGTTTTATGAAAGGTTTTATGGCATACTAGGGTTTTCGGAAAACCTATTACATATTATACTAATGAATTTCCATAAAACTTTAGGGGTTAGTATGTTGATAACTATTTCAATAATATATATATATATATATATATATATATATATATATATATCAACTTGATTCACTCATGTTTATTTTGTGCATCCTCAGGACTTAGAATCGAGGCGTATAATCCCGGCGTCAAGGCACTTCCACATCGGCATCTTCGAGTCTTCTCGGTGTAGAACCCATTCCTTTGTTCATTCAATTTTGTGTTATTCCTTTTTAGTGTCTAGGATTAGTTGTATGCTCTGAATATGTTCCTCAATTGCATATTAATTACATTTAAATTTACAAGTCTTAGTTATTTCTTGTTCTCATGCATTCTAATATGGCTTTGTCACCTTCTGGTGTTGGCCAACATGTATCTACCCTGGTGTTTGGGAGAATATTAGGGTCGGGCATGTCAGACGAAATCATACTTTGCACAACAAACTTATTTCGTCACGCAAAATGTTTTTTATAGTAGTGCTTCTAAGCATGATGTACATATATAGATGGACATGTATCTAGTGATGTAGGAATCTGAGTTTGATGAAGAATTGCAAAAGTGATTGCATTTGGTGTGTGTTATAGTCTTTTATGCCATAGGCTTATGCTAACGGGTCATAACAAAAACGGGCCTATATAAATTCACTCAAACTCCAACCTCAAAACAACTTTTGCTCTATATTTTAAGTTTGTAACAAGTTCAGAGCCCAATACTGACAATTTAAGTTTACAGAACAAAGTTCAAATAAATCAAATTCATCGTTTACAAAAAAAAAAAAATCAAATTTCAAAGACGAATTTCCAATTTTATTTTGTGATTAATACATAAATAGCTAGCATCAATATTTACTGAGCTCGTGAAGTAGTGAAGTGAGCTCGTGAGAGCTGGAACTCCTTCCCAGACAAATATACCCGTAGTTGTCAAACAATATAAAGGATGGAATTGAATCCTCTATGAGGCAAACCCTTGGGATCCATTAATACAGGCCATTGGATCGAAATCCAATGGCTACAAACAATGGGACCCTCTAAAGTTATAATAATTGTAGCCGTTGAATTTCAATCCAACAGCATGTGTTAAAGAATCCTGAGGATCCCGAGAGTTTGCTTCGGAGAGGATCCAATTCCATAAACAATTACTCCCAACACACCCACCTAATAACCCCAGAATTTATTCTTCAAAATTCTCATTCTTTAAACAGTGGTTTGGGAGCTGCTCAGAATAATTATCTCGTTCTCTCACTCAATTCTATAGTACCGCCCCTTAAATAGAGAAGAGAAAAACGACATCTGAAATCCCATGTGCACCACTGCCACTTCCCTTTAAAACTTCTCTGTAAAACTATCAGACCTGTCCAACTCATATCTTAATATATGAAGAGAAAACCCCAACCAATCGCCATTAAAACCGTTTTACATAGATGTAGCACTTCGTAGAAGCCGAAGCAAACAATCTCGCTTTCCCCAAATTAACAAGCCCCGTCCTTGTATATATATGCACATTACACAACCATGCATTGGTTGTTTTAAATTTATATTCTGCCTTTCATTTTCACATGCATCGTAGAAAACAAAATCCCACATCAAAAGCTTCTCAAATCATTAAAACAATCTTCGATTCATATCTTTTTGTGGAATATAATTGTTGGGTGCGACTTAAATTCCTTCCGAATAATTGCCATTTTCATATTTTTCCCTGTGAAACTCATTAAAGTGGACACAGTTCGGGCTCAGTGTTAATAAAGGTTGAAAATTTAAAGAACGCAGCAGAATGATCGCCCTAGGGTTAGGGTTTATATCTGTAAAAGAATTATGTGGGCATAATTATTTTGGGGATGTTGTTTCTAAAACTAAAATATAAAAAATAAAAAATAAATCAAGAATTAGGGTTTTATCATCGGCTTTTGAAAATAAAATATACGATGCATAACACAAGAAGATCCAAAAGATGCTTAGTTATGTAGCGGCCGAGAGGTGGTGAGACGATAATATTCTCTTTCGTGATTAAAGAAAGTTGGTTTTAATTATATAGTGTGATGGTAATGAATAGTTAATTAGATTGATTCCGTTGAGTTGGTGGCAATTTTGGACAGATTTGAGAAGACGAAGGGGGAGAGAAAAAAGTGAGACAGATAACACAAGCAAATGGATTTTAGCGGGAGAGGATACAAAAAACTGAAACAAAAGAGATCTGACGGGGGTGGTGATAAAAATACAAGAGAAAAGAGAATCGATGTTGGGAAGTATCTGACTTTATGTTGCTTTGAAAAATGTCATCTCCCTGGAGAGTCTCGAGTTATATTTTTTTGTGTGGGTAAGTTGAGTTGTCTATGACCCTATCTGACGGAATGTCAGTGAGGTAATACTGAATGGGCAAAAGAGTCACGATATTCCATGCAGTTTTTAGTAACTTCACAAACAAATACTCTCTCTCTCTCTAACCTAAACTCTTGACTGAACTCAGCATGTTTTTGATATCATAACTAGTCAGATTTACTGCTTAGCCTATAACAAGCTTACCTCAAAGTTTTTTTTTTCCCAAACAAAATTCTACATATGTTAAATCCATCTAAACTGCAAGCAAGAGAATTTAAACTTGAGTGCTGAGTGGAGAGCTGTTGCTTTGGTTAAGCTGAGCTCAAGTTAATTCTAATCACATTTGATATTTAGACTAGAGAAAGGAGTTGGAGTTCCCATTGTGGATGCATGAGAAATATCTTGGAAAAACTCTACATCCTAATTATATGCATAATTGTTTTCTCATAAAAGTAAGTTACATACTGGTATACATCTATTCCATTTCAAAAACTCAGCATACAAAGCTACATGAAGATAATGATTTCACTTGAAAGGGGCTCAGAATCCTAAATTTCTCTTTCTTAAGTAATTTTTATGAACTTATTAATTTGTAAGGATCCTGTCAAGGAGCAAACAATTATATACAATGACAAATCGTAAGCTGAGATGCATTGTGATTATCAACAAAGACAAATCGTAATTAATTCCATCCTTTTCTGTGACTCCCATACGGTGGTTATTACACCCTACACAAATTCATACAGCACTCCAAGAGATGAAATCAAATTAAACAAAGTCAGAAGCCTTGGCCTCAAATATGAAATTAAGGGGAAAAAGGTGCAAACTAAGGAGGATTTCATCAAACAGACAAGACCAGCACAAGGTCAAGCAGTAAACTTATATGTTTATATAATCAGCAGTTGATATTGCCTCTCTCTGCTACTTATTAACTTTAATTACCTTAGGTCGGTCACCAAGCCTAAGCTCAAGATCCAAGTCTTCTATAGAGCTGGAGCTAAATTCAAACCCTTCAGCTGGTTGGAGATGATGTACTCTATCAACAGAACCTGATTTTAGGAAGAAGGGTAACGATGATGGGATGTCATCCGTTCTTCTTCTCTTGCAACTAACTATAGCCTCATCACCATCACTGGAGACAGAAGTACGAGCACAGCGGACAACCAAATTCAAACTCACAGACAAATTATGATCATTATTTGCGACATGATGATCACCCTTTGCCCTACAAGAACCAGAATATTCTACAACTCTCGAAATCTTCTCTCCTTCAATATGATCTCTCGCCACAGATTTGTTGTTATGATATCTGTTTGTGCCCAAGACTGACCAAGATTGAGGAGAAGATGCAGAAGAAGAAGAAGAAGGTGGGATCCGGGTTTGCTCAGCACAATTCTTTTTACATGGTAGCTGAGCTGAAAGCTTAGAAACTGAGGACGGTGTTGATGTTGCAATAATACCGGGATCGGAACTAGGGTTTTTAGGGTTGTAAACCAGGGCACAAACTTGACGAGATGGGAATTGGAAACTACCCAAAGATGATGAAAAGGGATTATTAGCACTATTTTGGACAGAATGATCATGATCCTGATGATGATGAAGGTTGTTTTGAAGGGCAGTTTCGTCATTTGGAGACTGCTTTAGTCTAGCCCTGTCTCTCCTGTGAACATTCATGTGGCCGCCCAGAGCTTGAGCTGAACGGAACTCTCTCCTACAGAAACTGCAAGAATAAGATCTCGGAGGCCATATGCAGCCTCCGAGAGGCCCTGCTGCATCTTCGGCGAAAGCTTGTTCTTCCCATGAATCATCGTTTGAAGTTGGCACTTGAACATGATGATCGTGATTGGATGAACTCGAGCTGTTGTGTTTACGCTTTGCCCACATCCAATACCGTGCTTGTTCCATTGTTGCACTACTCTCTGCCGCAAGGCTCAATTGTAAGGAAAATCAAAATTCCAAAAAAAAAAAAAAAAAAAAAAGATGAAAGGTAATCAAAGTAGATGGGGTTATGAAAGAAGTGCAATAATATTTGAGTGTATATATTTAAGTTGGAGTCTGAAAAGTACATGGACTGAACTGAGCCAAGGAGGACGTCTGAGAGGTTGCTTAGGGTGGTGTTTAATTGGAAGGTAATCAAAGTGGCAAATACTCTATGCCTTGCCTGATAAAATGGTAGCAACTTTTTCTTTTTGTTTAGTATTTCTGGTTGGCTTTCAGTCAGTACTTATATTTTCTCTCTGTTTTTCTCTTTGGAGGGGGAAGCAATTAATGGTTTAACATATAATAAATCACTGTTGCGGGTCCTGATCTGATGAGTCCCTCTTGTAAGTTGAGGGTGCTTAGAGACAAACTGAAACAAACTGACTGAAATCTCCTTATGTAAAAGAGTGCCAAGATGCTTCAATTCCTCCTCCTTTGTACTAAAATTACATATACAATCAGGCTACACATGATATCATGCATCATCATTATTATATCACTAGAGACATTCAAACTTCAGAGTATGACCGTCACACAATAAGATAATGTACAATTTATAACTACATACCGTAAATTAAGGCCGTTAAGGAGATAAATCGTATTTAAACGAATTAATTTTTCCAACTAATTAACATATATATCATATCGGTCAACATATCATATACAACTACAAGTATAATTCTCACTGAACAGTATACTTTGATTAAGAGGCTAAAAGACTAATTAGCAGAAAGGTAGCCTTGACGATTTTGTTTTAATTCTTTTGTTTTACTCATATTCCAAAGATATACACGTGTGCCGAATATTGGTCGTAGTCTTCTGGGTTGACAAGAAGCCGTCCGTTGTTGAACTTCTGGCAAGTACGTAACAACATCTAGAACACATAGCCCGAGGGCCAAGACACATCCAGTATTCGAAATAGAAGAAAACACCTCATACTTAAAGAAAGAAAAAGAGAAAAAGCAATGGCGATCGTGCAGATTGCTCCAGGTTTATATTTTGGGAACTAGATCTCTTCCGGATTCAAGGGATCTGAGCCCACTAATCAATGAATTCAGACCATTGAAATTTGATCTAACGGCTATAAACAAGGAGTTCCTCTAAAAGTTATAATAATTGTAGCCGTTGAATCAAATTTCAATGGCCCGAATTCATTGATTAGTGGGCTCAAATCATTTTGAATCCGAAGGGAATCCAGTTCCCATATTTTGATCTTCTCTCACTCCTTTATATCAATTGGCTTTTTAGCCAAAATGAGCCAAAATGATCTTTGAGATTGATATAACTCTTTATTTTGGTTCTTGATATTTAAAATCGACAGAAGTGATCTCTGATATTGTTAATAAATTTGGTCATTCCGTCAAAATTTTCCATTAAATTGAGGGTATTTTTGTCAAATCAACATCTCATATTGAATTGGTAGTTTCTTCAATTTAATGGAGATTTTTAACAAAATGACCAAAATGATTGACAGTAAGCAATCTCAATGATTACTTTTATTGATTTTAAATCTAAAAAAAAAAACAAATCGTGGGAGATAAATTGGACTTTTATTTATTTATTTTTTTTGGTTGAACAGAAAAACTCCGCCTATGTCTTACATGGCCGGTCCCAAGCCCGGATAAAGGAGGAGGGGGAGGGCGTCAGGTAGTCGACAGCCGGCACTCCATGATCACGTCGAATCCTTATGAAAATGAATCCAGAACAAAATCGCGCTAAAGCTAGGGCGTCACCCGTAAGTGGCGCGCTGTGTGGCCCGAGCACAGTGATAAGTGAGCAAGGGTCGCTGTATCTCCATCGGCACCCGGATGCAGTGTTAAATGAGCAAGGGGGCCATAGAAACTTCTTTTCGAACGACTCCACTCAAAGTTGTTTGGGAGCATATGCTCCTATCAACTTTACCCGGGACACACAAAAGAAGTACTTTGATCCTATTAGACGGGGGAGGGTGAAGAAGCTAGGACAGAAGGGTAGAGTTCAAGAGAGCAAAATGCGTTTAGGAACGTGGAATATAGGAACCTTAACGGGAAAATCTATGGAAGTAGTGGAAGTTATGGTGAGGAGAAGGATAAATATTATGTGCCTACAAGAAACTAAGTGGGTTGGTAGTAAGGCAAAGGATCTAGAAAACTCAGGGTTTAAACTTTGGTATTCGGGCACAAATAGAACGAGAAACGGTGTTGGCATCATCGTGGACAAGACCTTGGTACAAGATGTTGTAGATGTCAAGAGGGTAGGAGATAGAATCATGGCAATCAAGATTGTAATAGGACAAGAACTTATCAATGTGATTAGTGCGTACGCACCTCAAGTAGGGTTGGATACGAGTTCGAAGGAGAAATTTTGGGAAGATCTTGGAGACTTGGTGCAAGGAATTGCTCAGACGGAGAAGTTATTTATAGGAGGAGATTTAAATGGACACGTGGGCAGGGAGACAGGCAACTATGGAGGTTTTCATGGTGGCCATGGTTTTGGGGAGAGAAACGAGGATGGGGAAGCTATCTTGGATTTTGCAATGGCATATGATCTCTTCTTAGCCAACACCTTCTTTAAGAAGAGAGAAGAACATGTGATCACCTACAAGAGTGGGTCGTCAAAAACACAAATAGATTTTCTTCTAATGAGGAAAGGGGATCGTATAACTTGTAAGGATTGCAAAGTTATACCAGGAGAGAGCGTGGCTAATCAACATCGCTTGTTGGTGATGGATGTACATATCAAAAGAGTAAGACAAAAGAACAAGACTTGGAAGTGCCCAAGGACTAGATGGTGGAATCTAAAAGAAGAAAAACAAGTCATTTTCAAAGAGAAGGTAATCACCCAATGTGTGTGGGATAGAGAGGGGGAAGCTAGCCAAATGTGGGATTCCATGGCTAGTTGTATCCGAAAAGTAGCAAAAGAGGTATTAGGAGAGTTCAAGGGCTTTGCCCCACACCAAAAGGAATCTTGGTGGTGGAATGAGGAGGTACAAACAAAGGTGAAGGCTAAGAAGGAATGTTGTAAAGCCTTATACAAGGAGAGGACCGATGAAAATGGTGAAAGGTATAGAAAAGCGAAGCAAGAGGCGAAGAAAGCTGTCAGAGAAGCTAAGTTAGCGGCTTACGACGATATGTATAAACGACTAGATACCAAAGAAGGAGAGTTGGATATCTATAAACTATCTAGAGCAAGGGAAAAGAAGACAAGAGACCTAAACCAAGTGAGGTGCATCAAGGATGAGGATGGAAATGTTCTTGCTACAGAGAACGCGGTTAAAGACAGATGGAGAGGTTATTTTCATAATCTTTTCAATGAAGGACATGAAATGAGTGCTTCTTTAGGGGAGTTGAGTAACTCAGAAGAGTGTAGAAACTACTCTTTTTATCGTCGAATCCGGAAGGAAGAAGTGGTTGTAGCTTTGAAGAAGATGAAGCATAAAAAAGCAATAGGCCCAGACAATATACCAATCGAAGTGTGGAAACTTTTGGGAGAGACAGGTATAACATGGCTCACTGACCTTTTCAATAGGATTTTGAAAACGAAGAAGATGCCAAATGAGTGGCGAACGAGCACTTTGGTGCCTATCTACAAGAATAAGGGCGACGTACAAAATTGCATGAACTATAGGGGTATTAAGCTAATGAGTCATACAATGAAGCTCTGGGAGAGAGTCATTGAGCATAGATTGAGGCAAGAGACACGGGTTTTGGACAACCAATTCGGGTTCATGCCAGGGCGCTCAACCATGGAGGCAATCTATCTCTTACGAAGATTGATGGAAAGATATAGAGATGGGAAAAAAGATTTACACATGGTCTTTATAGATTTGGAAAAAGCGTATGATAGGGTCCCAAGAGACATTCTTTGGAGGATTTTAGAGAAGAAAGGAGTACGAGTAGCATATATCCAAGCTATAAAGGATATGTATGAAGGAGCAAAGACTGCCGTAAGAACTCATGAAGGACAAACCGAAAGCTTTCCCATAACTGTAGGATTACATCAAGGCTCATCCTTAAGTCCTTACCTTTTTGCGTTGGTAATGGATGAGTTAACAGGACATATTCAAGATGATATTCCTTGGTGTATGCTTTTCGCAGACGATATAGTGTTTATAGATGAAACTCAGGAAGGGGTAAATGCAAAGCTTAACCTTTGGAGAGAAGTGTTGGAATCTAAAGGTCTTCGCCTAAGCCGATCAAAGACAGAATATATGGAGTGCAAGTTCAGTGCAAATGGAGGCCAAAACGAGTTAGGGGTGAGGATCGGAGATCAAGAAATACCAAAGAGCGACCGTTTTCGTTACCTAGGATCTATCTTGCAAAAGAACGGAGAATTAGATGGAGATCTCAACCATAGAATACAAGCTGGATGGATGAAGTGGAAGAGTGCATCCGGCGTGTTGTGTGACCGCCGTATGCCACTAAAGCTCAAGGGAAAATTTTATAGGACGGCAATAAGGCCGGCGATGCTATATGGCACAGAATGTTGGGCGGTGAAACATCAACACGTACACAAAATGGGTGTAGCGGAGATGAGGATGCTTCGTTGGATGTGTGGGCACACGAGAAAGGATAAGATTAGGAATGAGGATATCCGGGGTAAAGTAGGAGTAGCCAAAATTGAAGGAAAGATGAGAGAAAATCGGTTACGGTGGTTTGGACATGTGCAAAGAAGGCCTATTGACGCTCCGATTAGAAGATGCGACTATGGGACAGAGGTTCAGGGCCGAAGGGGTAGAGGAAGACCTAGGAAAACTTTGGAAGAGACTCTAAGAAAAGACTTAGAGTACTTGGATCTAACGAAGGACATGACACAGGATCGAGCACAATGGCGTTCTAAGATTCATATAGCCGATCCCACTCAGTGACTTGGATTTTCCAAGTCTCCAACCTAGAAGTTTTCCTCACTCGGGAAATTAAGGGAACACTACCCCAACCTACATGCTCCACTCAGAAAGCTTCAACATACAAGCTTCAACAAAAGAAAATTCAAAGAACTTAGCGAAGAAGGCTTTGGTGTATTTAACACAATACGTTGAAATGAAGGAAAGCTTATTTATTGATATCCCCGATAAGCTACAAATATGTACATATACATGAGTCAAAATAAACACACAAGAGGGAGCCTTCACAAAGGTTGCTTAGGAGAAGTCTCAGCAGTCGGTAGAGACCCAGAAAGAGAAGGCACCGGAGGGGGATCATTTGGAGCCTCAGTACTGGACAGAACCCTAGAAGGAGGAGGCATCAGAGGTTGATCATTCGGAGCTTCATTACGCGGTACAGCCCCAGAAGACGAAGGCAATAAATGCCTTTGGAACAAACCCACAAATCTCTGATGATCAAGTAAAACCTGACCATCAGTTTCCTTCATCTGGTCAAGCTTCATCTTCATGTTTGTAGCATAGTCATGTGCGAGCCGGTGCAACTGTTTATTCTCATGCTTGAGCCCTCTAATCTCCTGTTTGAGACTCATCACTTCAGCCGCCAATGATTCAACTTGGCGGGTTCGAGCAAATAGGCGTTGGGCCATATTAGACACAGAACCTGCACATTGAACACTGAGAGCCAGCGAATCCTTAATAGCCAACTCATCAGACCGTTTGGAAAGTAGTATATTATCTTTGGGAGTGAGAAGGTTCCTGGCCACCACCGCAGCGGTCATATCATTCTTCATCACGGAATCCCCAACGGTAAGAGGACCAGTAGGGGAGACGAAGGATGGGCGCCATATGTTGTCTGGAGAAGGCGGGGCTACCTCTTCAACAAGGTTCAAGTCAAAACGACGGTCGGAGGGGCCAGACATTTTCAAAGGTGTTGAAGAGAGAAGAGGTCGGACAAATCAAGATCTTAGAAGTGCAAGAATGAAGCTTCTACTGGTGGAGATTCAAGTGTGCTTTGGAACTTAATGCCAGCCCCTATAAAAATCTGCACTCGACGGAGCTTCAGAAATCGAAGAGGCGCCTGCTCAGAAATCGAAGAGGCGTTTGCTTTCTTAAAAGCTGGGCTGCTTAGAGATCACGAGGGTTGATCTCAGAAATCGAAGAGGCGTTTGCTTTCTCAAAAGTTGGGCTGCTCAAAGACCACGAATGCCGATCTCAGAAATCGAAGAGGCGCTCGCTTTCTCAAAAGCTGGGCTCCCCAGAGACCACGAGGGCCGATCTCAGAAATCGAAGAGGCACCTACTTTTCCAGCCTTGTCAGCACCTGTCACACGCACACTCAGCTTTGCGGAAATTATGGGCATTCTGTCGAAGACTTCTGGTGAAGTAGAAAGCACATGAATCTTACTGTTCAATCACCCACTTCCCACACGCAACAATAGCTCATGGGTACCACAGATAACTTTGCCAAAGTTCTCTGCCAAAGTTGAGCACGTGAAGCTTGCAGCTCCCACTACATCGCTCTGACCAAGAAGGGTAAAAGAATAGCAAAGAAACAGCACTAACAAAGTTTAGACCCATAAATTTTGAAGGTCTAGCTACCATATTATTACCCACAAGGGTAAATGAACAGTACCACTGCTGGATAATTGGAAAGTCCATGTGTGTCAACCTCTGTGCTTCGTGGCAAGGTAGACTAGCAAACATGCCCAACCTTTACTCACATTTCGAGAAAACACTCCCAATAAGATTGCTTGCTCCAAAATCGAAGAGGCACCGTCCTCCGAATCTCGAGAGCCAGACTCCCAACATGACTACTTTCTTAAAAATTGAAGAGAGGGTAAAAGAACAGTACCATTGCTGGATAATTGGAAAGTCCCTGTGTGTCAACCTCTGTGCTTCGTGGCAAGGTAGACTAGCAAACATGCCCAACCTTTACTCACATTCGAGAAAACACTCCCAACAAGATTGCTTGCTCCAAAATCGAAGAGGCACCGCCCTCCGAATCTCGAGAGCCAGACTCCCAACATGATTACTTTCTCAAAAATCGAAGAGACACTGCTCCCCGAATCTTCGAGAGCCAGACCCCCAGCATGATTGCTTTCTCAAAAATCGATGAGGCATCGTTCTCCGAATCAATCGAAGAGGCGCTCGCTTTCTCAAAAGCTGGGCTGCTCAGAGACCACGAGGGCCGATCTCAGAAATCGAATAGGCACCTACTTTTCTAGCCTTGTCAGCACCTGTCACACGCACACTCAGCTTTGCAGAAATTATGGGCATTCTGTCGAAGACTTCTGGTGAAGTAGAAAGCACATGAATCTTACTGTTCAATCACCCACTTCCCACACGCAACAATAGCTCATGGGTACTACAGATAACTTTGCCAAAGTTCTCTGCCAAAGTTGAGCACGTGAAGCTTGCAGCTCCCACTACATCGCTCTGACCAAGAAAGGTAAAAGAATAGCAAAGAAACAGCACTAGCAAAGTTTAGACACATAAATTTTGAAGGTCTAGCTACCATATTATTACCCACAAGGGTAAAGGAACAGTACCACTGCTGGATAATTGGAAAGTCCCTGTGTGTCAACCTCTGTGCTTCGTGGCAAGGTAGACTAGCAAACATGCCCAACCTTTACTCACATTCGAGAAAACACTCCCAACAAGATTGCTTGCTCCAAAATCGAAGAGGCACCGTCCTCCGAATCTCGAGAGCCAGACTCCCAACATGACTACTTTCTCAAAAGTGAAGAGAGGGTAAAGGAACAGTACCATTGCTGGATAATTGGAAAGTCCCTGTGTGTCAACCTTTGTGCTTCGTGGCAAGGTAGACTAGCAAACATGCCCAACCTTTACTCACATTCGAGACAACACTCCCAACAGGATTGCTTGCTCCAAAACCGAAGAGGCACCGCCCTCCGAATCTCGAGAGCCAGACTCCCAACATGATTACTTCCTCAAAAATCGAAGAGACACTACTCTCCGAATCTCGAGAGTCAGACCCCCAGCATGATTGCTTTCTCAAAAATCGATGAGGCATCGTTCTCCGAATCTCGAGAGCCAGATACCACAGACCACTTTTTCAAAGTGCTCTGACAGAGTTAAAACATGTGAAACTGGCAGCTCCCACTACCGTGCTATGACCAAGCAGGGTAAAGGAATAGCATTACTACTTGTTGTTAGGGAGACTCCTATATATGTCGACCTCCATCCCCAACGGACAGGCAGACTTGCAAAAATGCTCAACCCTTCATCATATCTGAAAGGGCACTCCCAACGAAGCCTTTCGAAATATTCAGCTTTCTTTCCCCCCGATAATACCTCTGCAAACAAGCTATACTAGAGCAAGAATATCTCATATCATCAGGGTTAAAAGCAAGAGTATCCCATATCATGCTTTTTCCCTGTCTTTTCCTTTGGCCTTGTTTTTACCTGCAAGACAAGGAGAAAGAGAGCAATCAGTCAGCACTTGGAATCAAGCTTCCAGCCAGGAACTGACTGCCTGGAACCCCTTACCTGATTACTTACCTGGCATTGCTCTCGAGTACTCATCTTCAACGTCTTATGTTTCCAGGGAAGATTCCGCATCTGCTTGAGGAACAGATAGGGCAAGTGCGAAGGATACAAGGAAGCATGTGGAGACAAGCGTAACAGCACACGTGCCGATACATCCATTACTCTGTCAAAAGCAAAAGTATCCCATATCAGCAGGGTGGAACGTACTCTAGATTTGATGGACTTGTTTTGACCCTCAAATTCTTCAGTCGGCCTTATACTCTGGAGGAAACCAGAAAACCCTCCAGCTCAGTTCAAGAATAAGCCTGTGGAAAGTTACTTCTTCAAAAGCAAAAGTATCTCATATCATCTCTTCTCATTTTTCTTCTCTTTATCCTTCATGCTGCTGCAAGATGGGGAGAAGGTGAACAATCAGTCGGATTACCTTGTCTGTCACCTCTTTCAGCAGACCCCCTAGCTCGGCGACTTGGGGGACTCCTACTACATGGTTTGTATCGCGCTTGACCAAGCCTGAAACTACAAGTAAGCTTCAAGTGAAATTGATACATTACCTTGTGCATCTCCACCAGTTAAAGATACCACCCCTGGATGGAGGAAGAGTACTTCCAGAGAAGCTGCCACATCTACCTATAAGACAGATAAGGCAAGTCAAGACGACACCACACTCCGATATTTAGAAGTTTCGTGATTACGAGATCATTCTCCCACAATATTTCCTAATGTCATTTGTACTAAATCATTCACTTGTACTCACTAAAGGAGAGCTTGAACCTATGTACTTGTGTAAACCCTTCACAATTAATGAGAACTCTTCTATTCCGTGGACGTAGCCAATCTGGGTGAACCACGTACATCTTGTGTTTGCTTTCCTATCTCTATCCATTTATATACTTATCCACACTAATGACCGGAGCAATCTAGCGAAGATCACAAAAAGCGACCGTTTTCGCTACCTAGGATCTATCTTGCAAGAGAACGGAGAATTAGATGGAGATCTCAACCATAGAATACGAGCTGGATGGATGAAGTGTAAGAGTGCATCCGGCGTGTTGTGTGACCGTCGTAGGCCACTGAAGCTCAAGGGAAAATTTTATAGGACGGCAATAAGGCCAGCGATGTTGTATGGCACAAAATGTTGGGCGGTGAAGCATCAACACGTACACAAAATGGGTGTAGCGGAGATGAGGATGCTTCGTGGGATGTGTGGGCACACGAGAAAGGATAAGATTGGGAATGAGGATATCCGAGGTAAAGTAGGAGTAGCCGAAATTGTAGGAAAGATGAGAGAAAATCAGCTCCGGTGATTTGGACATGTGCAAAGAAGGCCGACTGACGCTCCGGTTCGAAGATGTGACTACGGGACAGAGGTTCAGGGCCGAAGAGGTAGAGGAAGACCTAGGAAAACTTTGGAAGAGACTCTAAGAAAAGACTTAGAGTACTTGGATCTAACGGAGGACATGACACAAAACCGAGCGCAATGGCGTTCTAGGATTCATATAGCCGACCCCACTTAGTGGGAAAAGGCTTTGTTGTTGTTGTTGTTGTTGGTTGAACAGAAAACCCCAAACATAACAAAACCTACTACAGAATAATTGTACAACTCGGCCTAATCAAGTTTATTAATAGACTTACGCATATGATTGCACTTATAAATCATGTACCTATGTATATATTCAAACAAATTTAATATTGTACATTATCAAAAGAGTAAGATCACAATTTAACCAGAGCCGGCCTTGAGGGTGTGCAAAAGGTGCCACCACACAGGGTCCTCAAATTTTCATTACATGTGTTACTACTACAAAAGAGTTTTATAGTGTCAGTGAGTGGTGTCAGTTTAATATAATATAGTGTCGGATAAGACAATTGCGACACTAACTAAACATGACGTCGGATTTACTATCGCTTATAAGCGTCATAAAATGTCTATGTCGCTTTTAAACTGACGTAAACATACATTTTAATAATTTTTTAATACTGGTATCGCTTTTAAGCGACATAAAGTATGAGTGTGGATTGAAGACTGGTGTCGCTTTTAACAATTTTATACCACTAAAAACTATAATAATTATATATATATATATATATATATATTAAATTAAATTTTAAAAATTGGTGACCATTGGATTGGCTTAAATATACATACCATTCAATTTCTTAAGTGTTATACATGCAAAATAAATAAATTTAAATCTACTTAATAAATAAATTTATACACACCATTGAACTTGATTGGATATGAATTCTACGAAACTAATTTCGACGGTTATAAACGAAAAATCACGATTTAACGGTTATTTTAACTCCGATTTTGATGATTTTTTTACAACTACACTCCTTGACCCTATATGAATACAATGACTGAATTCGATCTTCAATTTAAAATATTTACACTAGTGGATACCACAAATCTTATGTTATACTTAATGAAAGTATAAATAAACTCTAAGTGTTAGTGAGTCTATCGTTTTGATGAGATACGCATCCTATGAAACTAATTTCAACGATCCAACTGTCAAACTTGTTTGTATATGCTTCGAGATCGCATACGCTAAAAATCACAAAAAACAAACATTCAGAGATCAAGTAACGGGACAAAACTTTTTTACGGTTATAAACGAAAAATCATGATTTAACGGTTATTTTAACTCCAATTTTGATGATTTTTTTACAGCTACATTCCTTAACCCTATATGAATACAATGAATGAGTTTGATCTTCAATTTAAAATAATTACACTACTGGATACCACAAATCTTATGTTATACTTAATGAAAGTATAAATAAATTCTAAGTGTTAGTGAATCTATCGTTTTGATGAGATACACATCCTACGAAACTAATTTCAACGATCCAACCGTCAAACTTGTTATTATATGTTTCGAGATTGCATACGCCAAAAAACAAACATTCAAAGATCAAGTAATGGGACAAAACTTTTTTACGGTTATAAACGAAAAATCACGATTTAACGGTTATTTTAACTCCGATTTTGATGATTTTTTACAGCTACACTCCTTGACCCTATATGAATACAATGAATGAATTTGATCTTCAATTTAAAATATTTACACTAATGGATACCACAAATCTTATGTTATACTTAATGAAAGTATAAATAAATCATAGGTGTTAGTGAATTTATTGTTTTGATGAGATACGCATTCTACAAAACTAATTTCAACAATCCAACCGTCAAACTTGTTTGTATATGCTTTGAGATCAGATACTATACAATGAAAATTTCCTTACAACGTGAAAGGGACTCATTTTCATGAATAATTACCATTGCCTACTCAGTTCGTTAATTATGCCAATATCGATGACGACCTAACATATGATGACTTGGAATAAATATATTAATTATTTTATATATTGTAATTATTAATTAGACTATGTTTCAATTAGCATGTGATGATATTTTATAATAAAATTCTATTTATGTTTTTTATTACGTATTTTATTCAAGTTAAATTTTATTTATTAAAATTTTAAAATGTTATATGAGATAACACAAAAAAAAAAAGCTGGTTATTTTTTTTTCTTTGGGTTAAATATTAGGCGGGAAATGGATGAATTGGATGAAATATTAGGTGGGAAACTCTAGGCATGAAAGGATGAATTCGATGAAATATTAGGCGGGAAATTTCCCACTTGGTAAACTTAGTGTCAGTTTTAACCGACACTATCATATTTTAATGCGACAAAAGTTTCATTAAACCGACGCTATGTGAATTTGAAAAAGTGTGTCAGAAGTTGGTGTCGGTTAAGACCGACACCAACATGAATTTAAACCGACACCGTACTTTTAATAAAGAGTGTCATAAAGTTGACTAGTTAGAAAAGTGTGTCAGGTTGGCATCGGTTTTAACCGACACCATGTACATTTAATTCGACACCAGTGATTTTAAATTCGATGTTAGTTAATCGCGCCTATAGAAGATCATAGACTCCAAGACGTCCATGAATGGGATGAAATGCATTTTTCATCTTTAGGCGTGTAAAGTTTTAATATTTTATACACTACCAGTCCTCTAATATACGACGATCTATATAACCGTTATTTTTCAGGGAATTTTAACAAAAAGTTTTTAATACTATTCATTTTACTTTTTATTTTTAAAATTCAAAATTTTTAAGTCATTTTCTTTAATTTTTCTTATTTTTTACGCATCATTCTTGATGGACTTATTTTTTACTTACATGATCGTTGGATTGATGCCAAATATGTCATTATTCATATCTGTCTATGTCTAGAAAGTTAAGGGTTTTTAAAACGTTCTTATTCTATATGGAAAAGTAATGAGGAGACCATATTTTTGTATCACATTATTGTACTATATGATATGGTAAGTAATGTACGCATGTTGTATCAATTAATGAATTTATCTCATTGAATATAGGTAGTATGAATCACTTATACCATATTAGATAGTACACTAATGTGGTATAAATATGTGATTCCCCTAACTCTTTTGTTGAGGGATTCCTCAAGTAAACTTATTTGAGGGATTCCTCAAATAAACTAAGGGATTCTTTGTAGGGCTCTCTTCACATCGTATTTTAACGATCTAACCGTCTACCTTTTAGGTCATCTCTCAAATATCACCTCTACCGAAAATCACCCAAATCCGAAACCCTTTGACCGTTGGATTAAATTATAATGATATTAGTGTTTCTTTGAAAAACTATATTCGTCTATTTTCTTCACTA
Organism: Malus sylvestris; assembly: GCF_916048215.2. NCBI lineage: Eukaryota > Viridiplantae > Streptophyta > Magnoliopsida > Rosales > Rosaceae > Malus > Malus sylvestris. Next base: position 21,655,404 of record NC_062271.1, read on the forward strand.
TCATTGGAAGTCTTAATGTTTTGAATTATCTAATTTTTTATAAGGATGATATATGAATTATGTACTAAAGTATAGATAGTTAATTTAATCGTTGAGAAAAGTTACAGAATGAGGACCACAAGATGTCTCTCAATAAAATTATTTGAGAAATCCCTTAGGGTTTTGTATAATAGTAGAGATTAAATTTGATGAAGATCTTGAGCTTGAAGGCCTCTGGTTCAATTTATAAGCAATGGAGAAAGAGTAACCTCGATCTTATTGCTGAGCTAGAGCATGGGTAAATCAGTCATTTGACATTGATAGTGACTATAATTCTTGGTTGGTAGCCCTCACCTGTATTTTGTGGTGGTTCACTCGATCATCATGGTGACATCAACATGTTGAATGACGCGTACATAGACACTTAAGGAGGCAAGATATTATTGAATATAGTCGTCTACATGGCAGACACACTTTGGGGAGGAGCCTGTTTGAGCCCTTGGACAGGTTGAGGCAGTCATTCGAGTCAGAGATAATATCCTTAATTGGGCTTCAAAGTTGGTGGGCTAGAGTCGTGCGACTTTGTGTAAACAATAAACAATTTAGCCCCATAACAAGGCTTATTTTATATTAATAGTCCTATGTGTGTGTGTGTGTGTGTGTGTGTGTGTGTTAGTCACTTTGTACTACGATTTAGTGGTAATCCTCTTTACTTGTAAGTGAGAGGTCTTCGATTCGATTCTCTCCAAAGGTGAATTTGGACCACATTATTGTAAGCCTATTGTGAGGCTAAGCTCACTCCCTTCACCTTAGTATATATAATATCATTTGTTCAAAAAAAAAGTTCAATATATATAGGGGTATGCTATCCACACACGATATTTTACTTCTTACAAACCCCTTGATAATTTCTGTCTATTGATCTTCTTCAATTCATCTGATCTAACGGCCGAAAATTAAAAAGGTGTGTGAGAAGTAAATGAGATGTGTGGATATCATACCCATATATATATACAGATTGCTTAAGGGAAGGGATCCCCATTTTTTGAAAAAAATGGGGATTAGGTGTGGGGCCCACTCCACATCGAATTTCAACGATCCGAACCGTCTATTTTGTTAGTCTCGATTCATAGATCATCATTGCTAAATATTAGCTAAATCGGAAATGTTTAAGACATCTAATTGGGTTCAAGGAAATGAACGAATACTTTGTTATATAAGAAATAATAAAATTTGATCTTGATAATTAAATAGGCAAATGGTTTCGGATTGAATTAAATTTTTGCAAGGATGATCTATGAATCGAGACTAACAAAATAAACGGTTCGGATCGTTGAAATTCGATGTGGAGTGGACCCCACACCTAATCCCCATTTTTTTCAAAAAATGGGGATCCCTTCCCTTAAGCAATTTGTATATATATATATTACTTAACGGTAGAAGAATTTTATTAAATTAAAACAAACAGAAATGCGTACATCAAATGCCAAGGTGTTGGACAACCAATTTGGCATATCAAGTTCATTCTAAACAGTGGCGAAGCTAGGATTTCTTGGGGGGAGGGGCGAACTTAAAAGAATGCAAGGTTAAAGAAAAATGGCAACAACTAAATATTTTTATATAGTAATGTCTTCCATAATTAATTAATACAAACAAATTACAATTGTTTCCGGCGAGGTTTCATGTCATGAAAACGTCGCATAATAGGCTCATTATCAATAAAAGAAAATACATCTTTCTCAATGTAAACAAGCATGCTATCACTCAACCATTGATCTCCCATTTTGTTACGCAATGGTGTTTTCACAATCTTCATGGCAGAAAAAGCTCTCTCCACCGAAGCGGTTGCAACGGGTAACACCAAAGCCAATGTAAGAAGTTTATACACTAACATATAGCTTTCACACCTTCCGGTCTTCACTAACTCTTTTGCAAGATCACTAATTCCTCTCAATGATGAAAACTCACTATGCATCTTTATATCATGAATGTAATTGTCAAGTTGAATTGAAAGATTCATAAGGTCCATACGATCAAAATCTTGAGGATAAAGTTGGGCTAAACGAACAATTTTTGCTTTGTCAAAAGATGCAAAATTATTCACCAGACTCAAACATGTCATACAAAGAAGTAACTCGGTGTTTACCTCATTGAAGCGATCATTCAACTCCTTTAGTTGCATATCAAGGACTTGAAAATAGAGGTCCACACGATAGTAATGGAAGTTTGTGATTTTTGGAGCTTTACGCCTTGATTTTCCAGGTACGAAATGCAAATCTTCCATGTTAGGAATGATAATATCATGCTCCTCACAAAACTTTTCTACATCTTGAAGCAAGTCTCCAAAGTCATCATCTCTCAAGGATTGTAGTCTTTGCTTGCATACTTCCACTAATGCCATCGCATTCACAATATCTTGATCTTTCTTTTGCAATGCTTGTGATAACTCATTTGTAATTCCCAATATAAGTCTCATCAAGAAAAGGTGAAATGCAAAATCAAAAGTTTGTATGTCTTTGAATAACCTAGTTGCTTCACCGAGATTATCTTGGTTGCGATCACTTTTAATCCATTCAACCACCTCCACCACGGCTTCAAACATAACAATAATACTAACTATAGTACCATAATGCGAGTTCCACCGTGTATCACATGGACGCATGAGACTCATTTCTTGATTTAACCCTTTACCCGTTTCAAGATTACCAAGATTAAGAGCTTTCTGAATTTGTGCTTGTTGTTTCTCTCTAAATGCATCACGACGCTTACACGATGATCCAATAAGATTCACCAAACTACTAGCATTGATGAAGAAATTGGCAACATCCTCATTTTCCTTTGCCACGAATACAAGAGCTAGTTGGAGTTGGTGTGCAAAGCAATGAATATAAAATGCTTGAGGGTATTTGTTCAAAATCTTTGTTTTAAGACCATTTAACTCACCTTTCATATTGCTAGCTCCATCATAGCCTTGTCCTCGTAACTTGAACATACTCAAATTTGTTGTAGCAAACAATCTCTCAATGGCCTCTTCAAGGGAGCTACTAGTTGTAGAGGAGACATGTTGAACACCCAAAAACTTTTCAATTGCTTCTCCTTTTTTGTTCACATAACGCAATACCACCGCCATTTGCTCTTTAGTTGAAGAATCACGTGCTCCATCAACCAAAAGAGAAAAAAAATGTACCTTCCATATCTTTAGTGATTGCATCTACAGTTTCAATGGCACAAGCACGGACAAGATCTTTTTGAATATCGGAAGAAGTATACTTAAGATTCTTGGGACCATTCTCAAACACAACTTTCCTAACTTGTTCATTATGCTTGGAAAGAAATTGCATAAGCTCCAAATAATTGCCCCTATTGCTTGATTTCAACGATTCATCGTGGCCACGAAAAGGCAAACCTTGTCCCAACAACCATCTTGTGCACTCAAGTGAGGCACTCAATAAAGTACGATAATTAATGCGAGCTTCATCAGTTTGCTTAATCACAAATGTTTCAATGTGTTGTTTTTGTGTCATCAAATCTCTAGCTTGTTGTACAACTTTATTATGAAGACTTCCAACGCCTCCCTCATGGACTCGAAGATTTTCGAGTCCTTTCTTCCAATTTGTAAACCCTATCTCAGTGAAGACATCACTTCCAGTGCTACCCATTTGATCAAAATCACATTTGAAAAGATAACAATAACGGAAAAATGCAGCATTTTTTGATATACTATACTCCAACCACTTAAACTTATCAAACCAACGAATGATAAAACATCGATTGTCACTAACCTTTCTTGGCATGATGTGGTCTCTAGGTTGACAAGGATCAATTTGGAGATAGTGTCTACGAATTGTTTCACGATAATTAGGTGGATAATCAATCATTCGACGTCTATGTACAGGGTCTGCAGGAAGATTAGCCAATATTTCATCCAAATCCAACTCACTGGCTTCACTTTGTTGTGACCTACTTGGAATATTTGAAGGAGGACTTCTTGGAATATTTGAAGGAGGAGGAGGACTACTCGGAATATTTGAAGGAGAAGGACCACCCGAAATGTTTAAAGGAGGATTTAAGCATTGTTTCTTATAGTATTGTTCCATTACGTAACTGTAAAATGGAAAGAAATAAAAATTCTTAGACTCTTAATCCTAAAGTAGACTATACTATTACTATAGTATGTATAATAACTAATCCAACCAACCAACAATTCAATTAATCAAAATTACTAATAACCAATAACCATATTCGTATCAATTGGGTTAAATTTGTATCAATAATTTGTATCATAGAATCATAGAAGCATATCAAAAATTTGTATCAATAATTCGTATCAATTGGGTTAAATTTCTAATTCCCAATTCGTATCAATAATTTCACCCTAAAAATAATTTCATAATTTCATATCAATAATCATAAAAGCATATGATTCACATCAATAATCAATAACCAATAACCATATTAATGCATTATCATATAATTTTATACCAATTAAATGAAATTTGTATTGAATAATTAATTAGGTTAGGGATTATACATTTAAGAATTAAAAAATTTACCTTTAGATGGTGATTGGTGGAAGCCGACGGTCACGGCTCAAGCTCAAGTTGGAGAGGACGAGAGTGGTTTGGCGCTTGTGAACTGTGAAGGCCCTGTGTTGATTGGTGGCTTGTCAGCTTGTAAAGGCACGTTGGCTTGGCTGCTGGGATGTTGGGGAGCAGAAATTAAAGCTCATGTGTTGATTGGTGAAGAACGGCACGGAAGGAAACAAAAGTAAAAGGAACGGGGTTGGGGTGGGGGGACAGACTGACTAGGGTTTTTGGGCGACACGCGGAAGCGGTCCCCATTTGTAATTTTTTTTTTAATTCAAACATACAAAACGGCGCCGTTTTGTATAACAATTTTTAAATTTTTTTTACCAGGCCCAAAACGACGTCGTTTTGGCCTGGTTTAAAAAAAAATAATTAAACTGCAATCTGCAGATTGCAGATTGCCTAGAAAAACAGAGGAGCTGAACCAGGGATTTCCGAGAAGGCGCGCGCGAGGGGAGTGGCGGCCGCCACTCCTCGCCCTCACGTGGCTTCGCCACTGATTCTAAATCACACACATACCATCTCTACTAACAAAAGATGCAACCAAATGTGCAGTTTGATTGCTTACCCTTGCTCCTCGAAGTACATGCCGAAAGCGAACTGCTTGCACATATAGTTAGCTATAATCTCAATGTCATGAACAGTAATGTCCTCCTGCAGCTCTCGTTGTTTAGTGAGGATGTCTATAAGAATTTTGGAATCAGTTTCCACCTCAATCTTAACGAACCCAACACCATTGTAACCTAATAGACCTTCTCTAACTACAAAAGCTTTCAGCAGCGAGACTAGACCCACAATAGACATCACCATCGCCACCACTCCCTTTGGATAGGCCATATTCATCACGTACAGTTAACCTTCATAAAACTCACGCGGTTTGGTCCACTTTAGAGCACTCTCCACCGTCAGAATTGACCGGCATCATCATCTCAGGAGTATGCTCTAAACTAAATTAAATATCGATAGACTTTGGATCCGGTCCCTATCCACTAATATTCTTTAACTAAAACTTAATGGACCTTCTCAATTTTTTTATCAAAGCCCCTACAATAGGTTAGCAATAATGTGGTTCAAATTCACCTTAATTTGGCGAGAATCAAATCTAAGATCTCTCACCTACAAGTGAAGATGAATAATACTAGACTGTAGTATTAAGGGCACGATGAGCTAGCAATAATGTGTTTTAAATTTGCCTTAGGCGAGACTTGAACCTAAGACCTCTCACATACAAGTAAAGAGGAATACCGGTAGATAGTAGTGATCTATATGTTTGACATTTTATGAGATTTATGATCTCATATATATATATAATAGGATCAAGGGACAAAGATTTTGACAAATATTTTTATACTTCTTTTTAACCTTTAAATTTTATAGCATCTAGTGGTCCTAGGTAAAAGATATATGGAGGATTTTAATCAATAGGAATTGGATCCTCTCCTGAGCAGGAGATCAGGATCCTCCTGACCCACTAACACGGGCCGTTAAATTTTGATCCAACGGCTACAATTATTATAACTTTTAGAAGGATCTCCTGTTTGTAGTCGTTGGATTTTGATCCAACGGCCCGAGTTAGTGGGTCAGGAGGATCCTGATCTCCTGCTCAGAAGAGGATCCAATTCCTAATCAATAAATGACAAGAATGATGACATGGAATATAAATAATCATAAATAAAAAAAATAAAATCTGCAAAAACGTAAGAGGGAGGGATGAAGACCTCCATTGATTTCGTGATTGCCCAGAACAACAAAATTTGGTGTGTCTTCATGACAATTTGACCAAAAGAAATAAAAAAGTGATACTTACAACTTAAGAACTACATCATGTTTAAGTTTTTTAGTCAAACTGGTCCCTGAGATTTGCATAACTCATCACTTTGGTCCATGAGATTTGAAATCAATAGAAATGGTCCATGAATTTGTCCATCATCAACCATTTTGGTTATTCCTTGAAAAATTAAGGATCAAATGACAAAAATACCTTCAATGTAATAAACAATGGGCCAAAATGATTTGACAAAAATTAAGGGTGTTTTTATCATTTTATCTTTATTTAATGGAGATTTTTCAAGGAATGACCAAAATGATTGATGAGGACAAACTTAGGGACCACTTCTATTGATTTCAAATCTTAGGGACCAAATTATTAAGTGATGAGTTATACAAATCTCAGGGATCATTTTGGCTAAAAAGCCTAAAATTTAAGATATCAAAGTTTTGCCATAGCCCAATTCTCACCCAAAGATACTAGCCAAGGATGATGAAGACATAGGGTTTAGGATGTAATTTTGTTTATTTAACAAACAATTTAAGATATCGAATGATAGCTTGATATTCTTTGTGTGCTTTGGAATTTTGTATAAATCAAATTAAAGTAGCATGTAGTGAAAGCATTGAAAACTTGTTTGTCATGATATTGGAATTAGGGTTTTGATGAACAAGTTTTATCCTCTATAATTTTTTGGACCGTGCTCTTGCAAATCAAGAGTTAAAACTATAAGCACTTTTATAATTAAATTCTACTCATTTTTTTCAAGAAAAATCTATTGGTTTCATTGCATATATAGATGTTATTAATCAAATATAATATATGGCATAGAGGGTTTCAAAAATATGAAGATTGAAAGAAGAAGAGGAAGAAGGAAGGATCGTTGAGTTTTTTTTTTTTTTTTTCTCTTTACACGATTCTTTTTTTTTTTGTAAACATAAAATTACTTAAATTAGTTTATTTTATTTATTTATTTATTTATTTCCATATCATTGCCCTGTCAACGAGAACAATTTAAGTTTAAATTAGGGACCTCTAGATTAGACTAGATCTAAAGGTTGAGAAGAAGTGTAAAAGTATTTGTCAAAATCTTTATCCTTTGATCCTCTTTCTGACACACCCCGACCTGGGATGTCCACTTGGACTCGGAATCGAGCGTGCTGGCTGACACTTGGAGGGTGACGAAGCCATAAAATGTAGTGATGTGGAAAATGTGAATAAATTTAAACCTAAAAGTGCCTAAATACAAGAGTGCGATGTGAGCAGTAATGAACCCAATTCACACGTGATGACAAAGCATAAGTACAGTAAAATAAGGTGAGAAATTATACCATCGAAGGTAACCGTCTACCCCAAGATTTGCCAAGAATCCTCGTCGATATGAAAGCGCAACTACTAAAACCTGGAGGGGCGAAAAAGAAGGTTGAGTAGGACCAAAAATAAAGTTTTAATAAAAACCTTTGAAAACGTTATAACCCTTCGCCGTAAAAATGTATAGTTTCCAAAATATACATACTACGTATAGTATGAAAATACTTACCGTAGCCTGCAAAATGTAAATAAGGCATGGCATCCTAACATCACAAAATCTCAACAATAATATAAGTAAAATTAGGTGCTCAACAACCTATGCTATCACAGTAGTCGGAGTCGCCTAATGTGACATGTACGACTGAACCTATTGCTCATCAATATATGCTAGCACACGAGTCGGAGTTGCCTAATGTGACCTGTATGACAGGACTAGGTGTGATCTAATGCTACAATCACGTGAAGACTAGCGCTATTTGCTATCACATACGAGTCGTAATTGCCTATTGCAATCTGTACGACAGGACTAGCACCTACTTGGATTCAAGGCGAGCATTCGATGCTAATATGAACAACACGTGAAAGACAAGCCTAGCCCTGGGCTGAGCACTAACACCTAGGTGTAGCAATGATGAGCAGACTATATGAATATAAGCATGCCATAATGATTCAACAATTTCAAACAACATAATAAACTTACCTAAACTTACATGCGCATCCCGTAAGATTATTTTGGCATTTCACAACAGTGCAATATTTCTTATAACATTATTTAATCATGGCATCACATATTATAAGCATTACTATGCATCCCATAGGATTTATGATAACTTAATAATTTTCCGTTATTTCGCTAATTCTTATAAACTTTAGTCTAATCTAGGCATACATAAGAAATTCTTTTCCAAATGCATAATTGGAAACTATCAATCACACACACACACACACACACACACACACACACACACACACACTATAAAAAGGAAAAAACCCACTCACCTGAAGTCCACGCTACAATTTCCTAGCACGAATATTGAGGCGTCACGAACGATCGGCGCCTAGAACAATTACCAAATCACGCCTCAAAATTCTTATCGATAGAACATGTAACTTATAAAACACATCCCTAAGGACATTCTAGAATGATTTCAAAACCCATTGACCAAAAGTCAACCGTTGGTCAAAGGTCGACGGTAGGGTCCACAACCCTACGTAACTCGATCCGAAAGATCTGCACTTCAAATTTATGATCCATAACTTCCCAAGGGTTTCAATAAGCTTTTAGAACAACATCCTAAAGTTTCACAACGATCCAACGGTCGGATCTCCGCCAATTGCTAAAAAAGTGGCAATCAACGTTTTATTTTATGAACTTACAAATCCAATTCGGGAAGATCCGTAAGTGGAATTCTCAATCCGTAAGTTTCTAATGTCCTCAAATATTATGTACTATAATATATTAAAGTTTGGTGACAATCCAACGGTCGGATCGTCGAATCATAAAATGGTCAAGTGATTCAAACTATCAAACTATATCAAATTGACATCAGAACATCAAATTTAACTCAAAAAGGTAGTGTCGGCCTATTGGCCACGCGCTGCCGCATGTGGTGGTTGACCACCCCGACTTACTGGAAAATTCAACTAATTCCAAAAATTCTCAAATTTCATATGAATGAAGATATCAACGATTAGAGCAAGTTTTATACCTGTGACCAAGTCCAATTTGGCCGGGAAAAGCCTCAACTAGTCATGAACCCACCGGAACCCAAAAATGGGTGCACTTCAATTCGTCTTCTTCGGTGTTCCACCGCCCCTAAACTTGTTTGGGGTTTATTCTTGGCCTCAAGAAGATGCAAAAGGTGGTAATGATTGAAGAGAAACGCTTCAAAAATGGTGGATCGCCATCAAAGTTCCCTTGCACCCACTAGTGCAGTTCTTATGAAATCGGGACTAATGTCTTTGATTTCTGGGTGAATATGGAGGATTGATTGATGCTAAGTTGTTTCCAAGTGGTCCCACGCCGTGAATCGTCAGAGATGGCATCGAAAATTGATATGGAACCCGAATCTTCAACTGGGTCACGCGGGTCGAGGAATGTTCTGGCTGCCTTTTCCCTTCCTTCTTTTCCCTCATTTCTCTCTTCTCCCATTCGTCACCTCCTTCCTTTCTCTTTTCCCGATTCGGCCATCTCATCACCTCATTCTTTTGGTTGGTCCATCCTTCTTCTCTTCTCTCTTCCTGTCATCCGACATTTTCTATCTCCTTACTCTTATTTATTCATTTATTTATTTTTATTCAATCCGAGCAATCCAACTGTTTCCTTTCTCTATCACCGCCCTCCACGTGGCGCTTCTAGATTATGGTTAAATGACCATTCCGTTCATAACTTCATTCGTTAATAACTCCTTCGTTATAGTTCCAAATTACGTTCTGCTTATGCCCACGCGTTCGTAGCAACGAATACTATGAGGATACACCAAGAAAATGGATCTTACGTGACGCTACAAGGTGGTAAAAAAAATTAACGCCTTTGCCTTGAGGGCATTTCCATAATTTCACTCATCAAAATTTATAAAAACGTAAAATTAGGGACAGGTTGTCACACACACACACTCTCTCTCTCTCTCTCTCTATATATATATATATGGCATATAAATCTCATATTTAAAATCCCTTATTATATTACTATTAGAAACGGCTACAACAAAAAAAAAATCAAAAATTGTTATTGAATAAATGGATAAAAACAATGTAACAATTTGAAATAATAAATGGCAAAATAATTTATCCATAGTGTTAAAAAATTGCAAATAAGCTACATAGTAATGTACCCAAAAATGCATATGGATACATTATTTTGATTGAAATTTTATTTGACCAAAAAGCTTAGACTAAAACTTTATTAATTTGAATACTTTGATTGAAAGACAAAATATTAAATATTAGTATTAATTTTTTCTTGTAATCCTGCAAAGATTAATAATTCATCGTACACTTATGACACACCTCGACCCGGAACGTTCACCTGAACTCCGAATCGAGCTATGCTGGTCGACACTTGGAGGGTGACGAAACCATAAAGTGTACTGATGTGGAAATGTGAATAAATCAAACCTAAAAGTGCCTAAATACAAGAGTACGTTGTGAGCGGGAATGAACCCAATTCACACGTGATGACAGATTATAAGTATAGTACAGTATAGTACAGTACAATAAAATAAGGTGAGAAATTATACCATCGAAGGTAACCGTCTACCCCAAGAATCCTCGTCGATATGAAAGTTCAGCTACTAGAACCTAGAGGGGTGAAAAACAAGGGTGAGTGGGTCTGAAAAAAAAGTTTCAATAAAAACCTTTGAAAACATTATAACTCCTAGTCGTAAAACATGTATAGTTTCCAAAATATACATATTACGTATAGTATCAAAATACGTACCATAGCCTGCAAAACATAAATAAAGCATGACATCCCAAAATCTCAATAGTAATATAAGTAAAATCAAGTGCTTAACAACCTATGCTAGCACACTAGTCAGAGTCGCCTAATGCGACATGTACAACTAAATCTATTGCTCACCAATCTATGCTAGCACACCAGTCTGGAGTTGCCTAGTACGACCTGTATGACAGGACTAGGTATAATAATATACGCTTTAGTGCTATGATCATGTGAAGACTAGCGATAATCGCAGTCACTTACAAGTCGGAGTCGCCTATTGCAACATGTACGATAGGACTAGCACTTACTTGGATCCAAGGTGAGCGTGCGATGCGGGAGTTGAACATATACGTGAAAGACTGATATTGGCCCGGGGCAGGAGCACTAACATTTGTGGAAACTATAATATATATATATATATACACACACACATACACTATAAAAAGGAAAAGACCCACTCATCTGAAGTCCCCACTACAACTCCCTAGCATGAATATCGAGGCATCTTGAACGATCGGCGCCTAGAATAATGATCAAATCACGTCTAAGAATTCTTATCGATAGAACACGTAACTTACATAAAATGCATCCCCAAGGACGTTCTAGAATGATTTGAACCCCATTGACCAAAAGTCAATCGTCGATCAAAGGTCAACGGTAGGGTCCACAACCCTACGTAACCCGATTTGGAAGATCGCACATTGGATTTCCGATCCGTAACTTCCAAAGATCCACATTATGCTTCTAAAACATCATACTAAAGTTTCATTACGATCCAACGGTTGAATCTCTGCCAATTGCAAATTTAAGTGGCGGTCAACGCTTTATTTTACGAACTTACAAATCTAATTTGGGAAGATCCGTACGTTGGATTCCCAATCATTAAGTTTCTAATATCCTCAAATATTACGTACTATAATGTATTAAAGTTTGGTGATGATCCAACGGTCGGATCGTCGATTCATTTAATATCCAAGTGGCGGTCTCTATCAAATCTATAGTCTTACGACGAGATTTCATCAATTGAACGTCACATATGAAATCAGAGTATAAATGGCAGGTGGGGTCTAGGCCCACGCACCGCCACAAACGATGGTCGGCCACCCCTACTCGTTGGAAAATTCTCAAATTTTACAGAAATGAAGATCTCAACAAGTAGAGCAAGTTTTATACATGTGGCCAAGTCCAATTTGGTTGGAAAAAGCTTCAAATCGCCTTTAACCCGTCGGAACCCTATAATTGAGTGTGTCTCGATTCGTCGAATCTAAAGCTTCGCTGCCTCATCCAATGCTTGGGCCTTATTCCTAGGTCCAAGGGAAGGCTAATGGTGGTGGTAATTGAAGGAAATCGTTGCAGGAATGGCGAATTCGCCATTGTGCACCTGTTGGATTCCTAGTTCGATTTCCACTAATTGGAGCCCCAATTGACTCAGGTTTTTGGTGGAAATGGGAGAGGAAGGGCCGTGAACAAGTTCCCAAGTGAAAGCTCGGTGAATTTCACCTAAAAATTGCCGAATGAGCACTGGAATTTGGATTGGAGCCGCTGAGTCTACGGCCAAGTCATGGGTCTAAAACGGGTTGAAGAGAAAGAGTCCCTGATCCCCTGTTCTCTCCTTCCATCCTTGTCCCTCTCTTTCCTCCTCCCAATTGGGCATCTCCTCACCTCCTTCTTCTGGTTAGTCACTCACTCACTCATTCTTCTTTCTGATTGGGCAATAATCCTCCATTTTCTTCTTTCTCCTGTTCCCCACCTTTTTCCCTCACTTTCCATTCACAGCCACTCACATGGCTCCCTAAAACAAGTCACAAGAAAAATATCTCTCAAATAAGAAATTTATCAAGTTGTCTTCTGTTTGTACCATACTTGACCAATCCCGAAACTACTGAGCACCAGTCAATGTTATACTGTCAATGACCCAGAAGAGTTTCCCTCCAACCAGGAGGCCAATCACAGTGCGACACGTGTCGACATCAGAAGCCAATCATAGCGCGACACGTGTCAACATCAGAAGCCAATCACAACACGAAACGTGTCAATGTTAGAATGAAACTAGAAACTCTCTTCTGTAAATAGAGCACAATATTGCCTAATGTCATTTGTACTAAATCATTCACTAGTACTCACTAAAGGAGACCTTGAACCTATGTACTTGTGTAAACCTTTCACAATTAATGAGAACTCTTCTACTCCGTAGACGTAGCCAATCTGGGTGAACCACGTACATCTTGTGTTTGCTTCCCTGTCCCTATCCATTTACATACTTATCCACACTAGTGACCGGAGCAATCTAGCGAAGGTCACAAACTTAACACTTTCTGTTGTACCAAAGTCCTCACTGATTTTGTGCATCAACATCTTCAATACTCGATGTATCGTAAAATTTTAACCGTAGCTCCAATTTTAATTCTACTTGCACCTACCCGTTCATATTGTCGAGTACTTTCAGAATACGATAAAATAATAGCTCATACGAGGTACTAAAAGATGGTCAACTAAAGTCAACGATCTCGCTTCTAGGGCATTTTTGTCAATCCACACTTTTAAAAATTAATAAAATCATAAAAGTAGGGATGGGTTGTCACACTTATCAGATTTTTTGGTTTTTCAAAAAAAAAAAAAGTTTCATTTTACATTTTTAAATGAGGGTACATTTGAAAATTGAAAAAGGGTAACATTTATAGATTTTACATTAAAAAAATGGGTTTATTTTTACATAAAAAGGTACATTTACAAAAAAAAAAAAAAAACCAATTAGTACATTTACATATAACAAAGTGGTACATTTATAAAGAAGAATATGGGTACATTATAAGTAAATTATGAGTCCAAACAAAAGATTAAAAAAATTAGAGTACAAATAAATTGAAAAAAATATAGGCACAAAAAGAAATTAATATATGGGTACAAATTAAAACTAAAAAAATTAGTACAAATTAAAAAGGGGTTGCAAATTAAAATTGGGCACAAACTAAAAATAGAAATATATGATACAAAGTATAGCCATATTTATAAATATAAAAATCTAACGTTTCTCACACTAAACAAATATATTTTAGAAATAAAATTTAATTATGCTGATATGTAAATATTTTATTATTGAAATAATGACATTCACTAAAGCCCAAGGAGCTTGATTTAAAAAAATTGCAAATGAATAAGGTTTTAATCAATGGTATAGAAGAAAAAAGGGATAGGAATCTAATTTCTTCTTAAATATATAACTTAGTATTAGAAAACAAAGAGAAATATATAAGTCTTTAATTAAATCATGAATAGCACATGATAAGAATTAATCAATTGTATTGAGATTCTGTTTAGTCATTAGTCATAATAAAGTAACAAGCAGAGCTCAGTCCAGTGAGGTGATGTATTGCAGCCAGCGGCCCAGCATGATATGCATGTATAGTATTACATTAATATTATTAGTAGATTAATGTTCATCTCCACATGCATAAACAAAATCATACGGGTTTTCGTCTGCAGGGATGTAAGAATGCCATAGAGACTAATTTTAGTATGGAAAATGTCACATGCAAATGCCTGACCTTGATATATCTTGCTATGATGGGTGCCTTCATTGTTCAAAACAATAATTAATCCATTAATTCCAATATTTTAAAGAAAACATAAAGCAGTACATTTACTTTTCCTATCATAATAATAATTAAAATTAGAAGGGCTAAGACTCTGTTTTTATGTTAGAATACATTAGTGAGATTGTCCTATCCAGAAAGATTCTACGGAATTAATGTCCTCATTCTCAACTTGTTTATCTATGATAATTAACTAATTAATTATACATATCTTAAATGAGCCCTCCGGGTTCTCCATATAAAACGAGAGAGAGAGAGAGAGAGAGAGAGAGAGAGAGAGAGAGAGAGAGAGAGATGTTATATTCATGATATTGGTCAGTTGGTATTTCAACTACGAGGGGTGAGGTTTGGGTTTGTCAAGTAGAATGGAAATACCATTTGACGAGAGAGAGAGAGAGAGAGAGAGAGAGAGAGAGAGAGAGAGAGAGAGAGGAGCTGAAGGTGTCATTTTTCAAAGACAAAAGAAGGTGCTGGTGAAGATCAAGAGATTATTCGAAGGTGTCGGGTGAGACATGACACTGAGTGATTACAAAATAATAGAGGATAAGAGTTTTGCTTGCTCACACATGTTCATTTTAGGACCTATTATACAATCATTCTTATATCTTTGGACGACCAAATTTTATTTATAGTCCGTCTCGCCTAATTCATTATAATCCTTTCATTAAAAAAAAATTCATATACTTTTGGACATCTTTAGCAGTGACAAAAAATAATTTAGAATATTTTAGTGGTTGTTATTATTTTTTTGCACTCTATCCTTCTTGTATACGTATTTGTTCCATCTTTAATGAATATTGTATTACATCAAAAACCTTTTTTTTTCTTTTGAATTTAGAGAGAATTCTTTTCTACTGTCCCCATTGTTAGGAAATTCTTTAAAAGCATTGCATGTTTCTCAAACAGCTAAGCAATATAAAGGAAAGAGCGTACTTACCTCTCTGTCTGCTTCCTAAAAATATATAAAAATTGACAGTATTTTTCTGACCGATCACTAATTAATAATTAAGGAGAACTGTTGGTAAGGTCATTATCTTTGGAACTTATTGTTTTAAAACAAAATAAAGACAAGTTTAGGTGCAATAGGGTACTATTTTAGAATAACTTAAATTACACGCATCTTTAGTAGACAGTATTGATTTGAACAGATATTGCCAACAGATTGCGTAAGAAGACATTCCACAAAATGTAAGAAGACATTCCACAAAATACCAAAGTATTTTCCCTTTTATTCTTTTGGTGTTAATAATGAACTCTAAAATGGGGGTTATGCTCCCCGTCCGGAACATCCTGTTATCATCTCTCTCTTCTTTTCAAACAGAAAGATGCTATCATATTTACAAAGATAATAATAAAAAAAAAAAATTAATGTATAAAACCAATACAAAATACGTTATTCATATTTAATTAACTCTGCAAGACTGCAAATTAAGTCCTCAGTTCAAGTCATTACGCAACTGCGTAGTGGCATGAGCATTGGTTCATGGACTTTGTCCAGTTAATGTATGAGTTTTTGAATTAAAAATCTGTGAGTATTGTCACTTAATACTACAGTCTAATGATATTTTTCTTCATTTGTAAGTGAGAGGTATTGAGGTCGATTATCGTCAAAGGTAAATTTGAACTACATTATTACTTGCTTATTGTGAGGCTAAGTCCAACTCATCCCCTTAGTATAGATAACATCGTTTGTTAAAAAAAAATAAAAGTTGTGAGTATTAGTCTCAGAACAAATCAAAATGTGGGGCAATGGTTTTATTGGGTAACACCACACGTTATAACTTTTTTGAACATACGATATTATCTACGCTAAGGAGAGGGGGGCTAAACCTCACAATAGGCTAGCAATAATGTGGTTCAAATTCACCTTTGGCGAGAATTAAACCTAAGACCTTTCACTTACAAGTGAAGAGGAATATCATTAGAACACAGCACCACACGTTATAACTTATGTTCAAAATAAAGGGTCTTTAAAGGCAAATAAAAGATGGAAATTTTAACAGAATTACCCACAAGCTACATTGTGATAAATTTAAGGACCACTATTCAAAAATTTTTAACTAAGAGACGAAAACTCTAATTTTCTCTTATGAATTAATACTATCAATTAGATGGGTTGTTCCAACCTGAAATTTGCGTTCTTGATTCAAATTATGATAACATGGTATACTAAATTTTTGGCAAATGATGTGATGATTTTCTAGTTTTTTCTCCTTGATATGGATCAATCTCTTATTGAATTTCGAGTCGTTACATTTACCATTTGTGCATTGACGCACATTTACACAAATCTTATCCATTCAATTAATCTAATAAAATTAAAATAGTCCACGACATATTAGAATAGAGTTCATGTTTTCACCTTAGAACTATACAAACTCTCTGCGATTCCTCTCCGTGCCGTCTTTCCCACTCTCTTTTTTGCCGCACAATGTCTGTGTTGGAAAAGCTACAAATACGTAACATAATTATCCAATTGAGAATATAATTCCAATAACTAATATTCCATTTACATTTTCTTAAAGGGATGCCTTGTTCTTTGATTGAATCGCATAAGAATACTTAATTTTTAGAGAGACTTTAGATGCGGTCCCTAGTTATGAACAATCTTTAACTGAAACCTTGTTGTTTTTCAATTTTTGATCCAAGTCCCTAAAATTAATTGATAATTTATTTCTATGTACGTTACTATATTTTTTAAATTAAAAATTAAAATTTATAGTTGTTTATAGTAATGAGATTTTAAATAAAAAACCATAATTTGTGGGATTAAAAATATTAAAATGTAAATATACTATTGTGTGTGTGTGTGTGTGTGTAAACATGGGTACATTCATAAAAAATAACCAAAAAATTATTGTATCAAAACATGGGTACATTCTTCAAAATGGGTACATTTAGCAAAAATAAAAATGGGTACAAATAAATAAAAAAATATGGGTACAATACAAATAAAACTTTAAAAAATATGGGCACAAAAAGAAATTAATATATGGGTACAAATTAAAATTGAAAGGAAAATTGGTACAAATTAAAAAAGGGTTGCAAATTAAAAATGGGTACAAACTAAAAATAAAAATACATGATAAAAAATTTAGCCATAAATATAAATATACTAATTGTAACATTTTTAATATTAAATGAATATATTTAGAAATAAAAAATATTTTATTATTGAAATAATTAATGATATTATTAATACAAAGGACCTTGATCAAAAATTGAAAAGTAATAAGGTTTTAATCAATAGAGTAGTAAAAATAAGGATGAAAACCTAATTACTCCTAATTTTTATTAAGGTTAACTTATGTTAGTCACCAGTAAAAATCATAGACTAAGAAATTAGGGCTTGACCCATTCACACATCCAATACCACACCCATTATTCGATGTTGGAATGCATGCAAGTCATATCTTTTGTTAAAATGCATGCATGAAATAAACATGTTGGATGACTAGTGAAGTTAGGCTAGTCAACCTTCTTTGTGTAAATTAGGCAAGTTAGGCAAGTTAGGAAATTAGGCAAGTTAGGCAAGTTAGGCAAGTTAGGCTTATGTTCTTTTTCTTTTCCTATATAATGTTTCATCTTGTAATTGTTTTGATATGAAATACACATCAAAAATTCAACATGGTATCAGAGCAGGAACTCGAAATTCCTGGCTCTGTTGATCGTTTCCGCTAAATTTCTTTTACTCTAAGCCAAGATGGCTAGAGAAGATTATGAAGCTGAGTGCTCGATGGATGCTCTGTTGATCGTTTCCGCTAAGTTTCTTTTACTCTAAGCCTAGATGGCTGGAGAACATTTACTCTAAGCCAAGATGGCTAGAGAACTTTTACTCTAAGCCATCATGGCTGGAGAACATTTACTCTAAGCCAAGATGGCTGGAGAACTTTTACTCTAAGCCAAGATGGCTAGAGAACATTATGAAGCTGAGAGCTCGATGGATGCTTTAGCTCTACCTAACGTTGTTCAAGTTTGTGGCACGAAGCCAGCCATTATTCTTTGTTTGCGGCACGAAGCCTTTCAAGTTTGTTTGTTTGCGGCACGAAGCCATTTCAAGTGGGAATTTGGTAACATGGCGCAGCAAGAAGCAAAGCGTTATTTTTACTAAACCTCTTCCTACGGTTCAGTTCATGCACATTCTGTCCAAGCTTGGCTCAAGGAATCCCCTCGATCCAGCTTGAGGGGGAGTGTTGGAATGCATGCAAGTCATATCTTTTGTTAAAATGCATGCATGAAATAAACATGTTGGATGACTAGTGAAGTTAGGCTAGTCAACCTTCTTTGTGTAAATTAGACAAGTTAGGCAAGTTAGGAAATTAGGCAAGTTAGGCAAGTTAGGCAAGTTAGGCTTATGTTCTTTTTCTTTTCCTATATAATGTTTCATCTTGTAATTGTTTTGATATGAAATACACATCAAAAATTCAACATTCGATAATGGAGGTTGTTTTATTTTAATATTTTGTGTTATGTGATAAATAGATAGCTGGATATTGCACAAAAGCCACACAGCCCATGGAAAGTTTTTCGTTAGTCTACAGAAGTGGGGAAGAGGGGAGAGAAGGGATTGAGAAGATTTATCATGGAAAGTTTTTGATAAAGTAGTGTTACATTTACTATTTATTTGTATCATCTCTCTAATAGAGGTAGGATCCGCTAATGCCTGTGAGTTCCATCTTTATTAGAAAGATAGTACAAATAGATAGTAAGTACGAACGATACTTTTATCTAAAACTAACGTGTACCAATCATTGGATCAATCAAAGTGTCAATAGTTGTCTAAATGCATGTAAATGCACGTATAATAAATGTAGAGATTTGTGATCCTCTCTGTGGCGGATGTACAATGGGATTAAGGTGGTCTCAGGATCACACGGAGTCTTGAAAATATGCATGTGAATGTCATCCGAGGACCTTCAATTGTTTGGTATGAGTCATTTTTATGCCTACCAAGTGTTTGATGTAATATTTGATAGGCATATCTCGACAAATTGTGTTGACAATACTGAAATATTCTTTCGATATCACTCATCAGATTGCTTTGGCATATGTCAATATATGTTGACATGTGCACAACATAGTTTGACTGATGATAACAAGCTCACAAAGTGGTCGAGGAAATGCCTCAATGAATAAATTGAATTTTTTTTGTGTGCTTCGTGAGCTATTTCAATCCAAAAAACTTGTATTTCAACATTGTAATCCCTGAAGGTTTGAATCCTAAATCCGTCACTTGATCCTCTGTTACTTTCAAAATATATATCATTAGAAATTTCCATGAAAATATATCATGGCGAGAAAGTTATTGTTCAAACCATTTGACTGCGTGGACGGAGGTAGCATATGCTCACTGGGAGTAGCATCCCCCACTCAATTATTTTTGTCATGAAAACGCTCCAACTAAGACTATAAATTACTTATGTACCTAAAAGTGAAGTCTTAGTCCAAACTTTCAACTCAAAATACTCTCTCACGTTCTATACTTTTTCTACCATCTCACCCTTCCTAGCCATGTAATTTTTCCATTAGCTGATGGTTTACAATTTTACCCTTTAAACACCAGTTACCCAAATTCATGTTGTTGGACAATAAATTTATGACATCGTTATCAAAATTTTAATTTAATTTCATCATTCATAGTTACCTTCATTAAAAAAATATTTTTGACTCCATCCATGTTTGACTACCTAAAGATTTTCTACTAGCTAGACTAAGAAAGCTAGGGACCATTCATTTACGAAGAAGGTTAGTGAACGTAATAGGTATTTGGTTGTATATCACCATCAGAAAATATGTCGCATTATGAGAGAGATACAGAGACCCTCCTTGATCGTCGAAGCAACTTTATATGCATGATATTGATTGAATAATTAAATATAAAATTCCCCAGCAACTAATTTAATCGGGCAAAGAAGGCAAACATTCAGCCGTGTTTCATGTGCTACTACGTTGTTTCACTTGTCAGGTTCCATCCATGTCTCCATTACATCGGTTTACACTGTTTTCTACATTAGTATTTTTTCAATACTTGTAAATGTGAGTTTTTAAGTTTAAATATTATGAATGATAAATTCGATACTAATTTGTTTCTCTAACACTAAATATAAACACATCGTTCTATCAAACATAAAATAAAATAAAAATAAAACAAGAGCGTGTAACAATTAGTGGTCACTATCAATCATTGTTAGCCATCGCTCCATTATTCATTGTGCAAATACTTTTTGCCCTCTGTCTGCTTAGCTATCAACTTAACTGGTATATACATGCCTGGATTTGTCCGGGTGTATTTGGATCGAAAGTAGGTATTTTATGAATTGCTTGTGCATAAACGCCATGGTACTAATTTGAACTATTTCCTTTTCACATTTTACCAGTATTTATGTTTCGAAAAAATGTCATCATTCTGTGTTGACGGCTAAGTATGCAAAGTCCTTAAGTATAATTTATCCATATTTGGTGCCTAATGATCATTAGAGACTCCTTGTTATGGCACTCCTGAAGGTAGTGTGCCCAATTGGTGCTTAATGAGCATTGCACAACTTTAAAAAGGTGTCTAAGTAACTGGTAATAGGCAGACAAATTTGAACTACATTATTACTAACTTATTGTGAGGCTTAGCCCATTTTTTCACCTCGTAGTGTAAATAATATCGTTTGCTAAAAAAAAATACCGGTAATAGGCACACTTTAAAAACATTGTGCTTTGCAAGTTGTCCTTTACCACAATTGTGGAAAAGTGTTGAGCTCTTGTATAACGGCGTAGGTTTAAACCCAGTTGGTGGCTAATCTAACATCTATTCTAACAAAATCTATCGTTTGATAAAATAAAAAAAAAGAATATGATAAATCAAACTTTGTAGTTGGTGATTGATAAACCAGGGGGGAAAATAATGGAAAACTAATAAAAATGGCTAGAAAATTTTGAGTTTTAATGATAAGGACACACTAAAAGGTAAAGTGAATAGTACCAGGATTGACTTTTTAGTGTTAAAATTTGATTTTTCGTTAAAATGAACAGTACAGATGCTTTTTGTTAAAATTCCCAAAAAATAAAGATTACTGCTCAACTTCGCTAGACCCATGGGCTTGAAAGTTTACCAAATATATAGAGTATGGGTTATATTAGTTATAGATTAAAATTGGGCCGTTGTGTTTTTGTTTGAATATATAGTTCCAAGCAACAAGAACCTGAGTTTGTTGAACTAGTAAATCAAAGGTGAACCCAACCCTTTTCAACTAAATTAAGGTTAGGTTATATATGTCATAGGTACATAGATTTCATACTATATCTATTTGCATCGTTTGATCAATATTGCTTATATATAATTTTTATGTATTTATTTCAGTTATGTTATATCTTTTGCAAGTGGGTTACCTATTTGGTACATAAATTTCATATGATTTTCACTATTTTTTATTAATATGTCTTGCTTACCGGTATAATTTCATATTTGTATAGGTTATATTTGTTTTGATGCCTATGTACTTATTGATTAGATAGATATCGTACTACTCTTTTTCATTAGATGTTTAAAGTGGAAAGAGATTCACTCCGGATCTCTTCTACCAAGGCCACTAGATCAAGTGATCCAAGCCCTTGAAATTTGATCCAATGGCTAAAAATAGGGGCCCCTTTAAAAGTTATAATGACTTTAGTCGTTGGATCAAATTTCAAGGACCCGGATCACTTGAACCGTTGGCCTTGGTAGAAGAGATCCAGAGAGGATCTCTTTCTGTTTAAAGTTGAAGGAAAACTATTTTTTTTTACTCATTTTACTAGATATTGCATATAGATTAGGGATGTTCAAATATTTGAAATTTAAAATTTAAAAGATGTGCAAAAGAACCACCATGTAATCACTGATTTCTTTATTGAGGATAGTACTAATTAATGTGCGAGATGTTTTTTTTTCTCTTCGACTAGGTTGAAATCCTCCGTAAGGTTTTTATCGAGGCCATGTAATGCATCATATTCTCAATATTGTACGCATTCTTATTACTTCAATGAATATCATACATTTTCTCCAAAGATGTGCAGAAGATGAATACAAATTAAGAAACTTTAATTTGTAGATTAGGGATGTTAAATATAAATTGGTATATAAAAAAAGCTACCTAACTCTACACAAATTGTACCTCAAAAAAAAAAAAAAAACTCTACACAAATTGAAAATTGGACAAAACCTAATAACATGTTATATTTTTTCACCAAAAATGCCCCTTATTAATAATAAAAATAATTGTTCTAGATATAAGCTATACAGTGTGTGTTTATAACCATACGTATGGAGCCAAGTGAGATTTTGTGTAGAATATACGAGGCGATCAGTAATAAAAAGGTGGTCATATAGGTATTGGAGATGATGAGATGATATAGCCATTGCATTATGGTGGTGGAGTATGTCATCATAAGTGAAAAAAATGAAATTCATCAAAATCTTAGGGAGAGATTGCCATCAAACTCCATAACTTTTTAAAATCCTTTAAAATCAATAAAATTTTGAATACACATGGATTTCCATACTCACAAAAAGTTAAATTTGAATACCACAAGATTTTAGACTTTTTAAAAGTAAAAAATAAAAAATCTTTATTCAACACAGAGTTGTTGCAGTCATATTTAGAATAGGAATGTGATTGTGTAAATCCTATGAAATTTGGGAATGTATCTTATATTCCTATTAGGATTAGATTACCTATTAAATGTTGTAATCCTAAAGGGAAAGGTTTTACCCTTCCTACTACTATAAATAAAGGCACAATAGGGTGGAATAACACACACCTCACAATTACACATCTCTCTCTTTCTCTCTATCCATGCCGCACCCCTCTCTCTCTATGTCCTCCATAATTGTTTAGTAAATTATGCCTACAACACGTTATCAGTATGCTCTTGACACTGCGCTGACAAGAGAGTTTGATCTTCAATCTGGGGAGTATTACGTCTTTAATCATTCTTTTCATGATTAATTTAATTATTTTATTGAATTGATCTACATGCTATTGATTCAATTTAATTTTTCTATGTTGAACGTGATACAACGAATTGGATATGCAATTTCGGCTTTCGAAGAAGGATCTTCTATAAATTCAAAGGCTTATTCGTTTTGTGCTACTCAGGTACGCTTAAAATAAAGGAAGATATTTGAAACGACCCATGAAGCATGAAAACATTCCCCATGATGCATGAACTCCTACATTTATATTTACCTTCCGATATATATATTGTATATGTTTCATATATTTGTCAATATATATATATATATATTTGTTTCATGCATTACGCAATAATTGCTATGTGGAATTTGTGAGTCAAAGAATCGAAAGAAATTATAAGCATATTAGGGTTTGAAAAAAAAAATAGGGGAATCAGGACATGGTGCGGCACACATCGCACCATCATTGTGCAAATAATCACCAGGCCTAGGCCTGGATTTTACCTCGGTAGGGCCTGTAGCCCTAAGCCTATGCACATTGGCCTTGGCCCGTAGTTATCCAACCTACCCAATTGTCTGGGCTGTCCTCCCATACACACGCTGCAACCTTTTTGGTTGCTGGGTTTTGTTGCTCTTGCCCACATACATATAGCCAACATTGTAGACATTGAAATTTCGGTGGCATAAATGTTAGCCATTGCATTAAGATTACATTTGTAAACATTGAAATTTTGGTGAAACAAATGTTGACCATTGTATTAAAATTACAACATCCACCCAAGTTCACCTACGTCATACACTAAGTTCACCTACAACATCCACCAAGTTTCACCTACAACATCCACCAAAATTCACCTACAACATCCACCAAAACAAAAGGATGGTGGTGATTCATTCCCAAAGCGTATAAATAGGCTTATCCATCAAAGAATCAAGGGAGGATTTTAGATACACTTTCTCTACTCCCAAATTTGAAGAGAATTCACACCACTCCAAAGCCTTGAAGCCTCGAAACTCTAAAGCTTTCAAGCAAATTCCGAAGAATCAAGAAAGCCCTCTTCGTTCTTCGTCAAAATCCTCTTTCAAGATCAAGCCCCAACGACCCTTGAAGAAACTTCCACTAATTCAAGATCAAGCCCCGATGGCCCTCGAAGAAAGTGTTCATCATTCATCATCCGTTCATCCTAAAGATCAAGCCTCGACGGCCCTTTGGATCAACAACAACAAATCTACCCATTACAAAGATAGAATCAGAGGCTAAATTTGTAGAAGAGATTGTAACCCCTAAATCATTAATACAAATATTATTTTGTACACGTTGTTCTTGTTTCAGGAATTTCCGTGTTTACAAATTTGGCACGCCCAGTGGGACAGTCTCTACCTCTCATCTCTATCTTTGAATCCGCAACAAGCACAAATGGCGTCAAAGAAGGCCAAGTTGTTCTCGCTGCCGATGCAAGAAACAAGAGCGTCATCACGGCAGGGGGCGTCACTTCAAGCATCATAACTCGAAGCAAGGCAAAAGCTCTTTCTGCCGCCTCTTCCGCCCCTGCATCAACTCCGCCGAAGGCATAAGAGCACCAGAGGCACGACCCGGTGATCACCCTGGCCTCACTTAGGGCGCCAAGAGAGGAAAGCCAGAGGAAGTTCTCTGAATCCTTACTTTCCGATGCCGACTCAAGCAGTGGCATAGCTATGTAAGTCATGGTTACTGGAGCGACTTCAATTAAGGAGCAGCTGGCTTAGATGAATGAAGCAATCGCAAAACTCACAAGGACTGTAGAGGACAAAGACCTGTAAATCGCAGCACTCGTTAACCAACTAGATGCAAAACCCGATGAGAAAGTCAGGCAAGGGGATAATCTGGTAAAGAAGTAAAACGACGAGGATGAGGAGCCTCCAGTGGAGAACGTAGAAGAGAAGCTGAAGCTAGACTAAGCGGCGATGCTCATGGTATCTCTCTTTATCCAGCAGCTGCAGGAGATGATCGCCAACACCATCAAGACGCAGTATGAAGGAAGCTCACATGATTCCGTACTATACTCAAAGCCCTACTCCAAGAAGATTGACGTTTTGAAGATACCGAGGGGTTATCAGCCACCAAAGTTCATGCAGTTCGATGGAAAGGGGAACCCGAAGCAGCATGTCGCCCACTTCATTGAAACCTGCAGAAATGCTGGAACAGAGGGAGACTACCTCGTCAAGCAGTTCGTGCGCTCGCTGAAAAGCAACGCCTTTAACTGGTACACCGACCTCGAGCCCGAGTTTATCAACAGTTGAGATCAACTAGAAAGGGAATTCTGTACCGTAAGCATGCTGGAGCTGACCTGTACGAAACAGTGGAAGGAGGAACCTGTCGTCGACTACATCAATAGATGGCGTTCATTAAGTCTGGATTGCAAAGATCGGCTTTCTGAAACCTCTGCCATTGAGATGTGTGTTCAAGGCATGCACTAGGGGTTACATTACATTCTCCAAGGCATAAAACCAAGAACGTTTGAGGAGATGGCAACTCGTTCCCACGACATGGAGCTGAGTATCGCCAATCATGGAAAGAATGAGCCGATCACCCACTTCAAGAAGGATAAGGTGTTCGCCCCGAGTGTAGACAAGACCGAAAAAAAACCCGCCAAGGAAACTTTTACCTTCAACACTACCCCCATCAAAACCTCATTCGCGCCTATCAAGACCTCCTCTGCGCCTATCAAGATTTCCTCCAAGACCAAGGCAAAGGAGACAAAGAGAAGTGAGCCTCCTCGTACCCAAGACAAGTATAAAAACACCTTGAGAGAGTTGGAGCAAAAGACGTACCCTTTCCTTGACTCAGACGTGGATGCGATGTTAGATGACTTGCTGGAAAAGAAGGTGATTGAGTTACCAGAGTGCAAACGCCCTGAAGAAATGAATCGAATGAACGATCCTAGGTACTGCAAGTACCATCGTATCGTGAGCCATCATGTGGGCAAGTGCTTCGTCCTTAAAGAACTCATTATGAAGCTAGCGCAACAAGGGAGAATCGAGCTCAACCTTGAAGACACAGCCGCAACACATACTACTACAGTGGCATTTGGATCCTTCAATCCCGTGCCTCTCCAAGCGACACCCGACCATTCCTATTAATGAGCAAGCTACACGGCACCTTCTACACAACCATCACCGGGGGCAAACGAACAAGATGCACATACCGATGATGAAAAAGGATGGACATTGGTGACCTACAAAAAAACAAGGAAACCAAAACCACAAGCCATAAGACCAAAGGTGGAACAAGTGAGAAAACACCGTCGCCGCAACAGTAGGAAGCCCAAAAGAAACGTAAAAGTTGATAAGCCAATGTATGCTGGGGAACCTATGGAGCAAGAGCCATGCATTCCTGTCTCCTTGCACGAGTACTTCCCGAATGACTTCTTCCAACAGTGCACTATCGTTGCATACCATATGGTCGAAGTAGAAATGGAAGAACCTTCAAAAGGCAAAGATATCACCACTGAGGGAGAAAAAACCCTCACGCTCGAAGAAGGTCTGCCAACACACTTTAGCATTGAGGAAGCGCTACAATTGCCAAAGAAGATGCAAAGCGCATTAGCAGCGGTCTTGGAAAGTCCCAATGACCACGAAGCGCAAGAAAGCAAAGACGAAGGCTTGGAGCTTCGGCCACATGAATGTTCCACATGCTGTGCCATCGAGGACGCAATCCACTTCACCGATGAAGACTTGCTGTTAGGATCCAAGCCTCACAACCGTTATCTCTTCATCTCTAGGTACGTAAGGGAGTACAAAGTCAACCGCATGCTTGTGGATGGTGGATCAGCCATAAACATCATGCCAAAGTCAACAATGAATACAATCGGCATCAAGGCAGATGAACTGTCCCTAAGTCGTCTACTAATCCAAGGTTTTAATCAAGAAGGACAAAGAGCGATGGGCATGATCCGAGTGGAGATGACTATTGGTGAACTCAAGTCAAGCACGATATTCCACGTGATTGATGCAAGAACTTCCTACGGCTTGCTCTTAGGAAGGCCTTGATCCATGCGAATGGAGTAGTACCATCCACCATTCACCAATGCTTAAAATTCTACCGAAAATGAGTGAAGGTGAGTTATGGTGACACCAAACCATTCACCGAAGCCGAATCACATTTCGCAAATGCCAAGTTCTACATGGATGAAGACATGGTACCCAAAGCTCTTCCAAAAGAGATCAAATCCACGGGCAAAGCAACACCTAAAAAGCAGGAGTGGCAAGCCATGCCCAAAAAGCAAGAAAGAGAAGCCATGCCGTCTTCAAGCAAGAATGATGATGAGCTTGCTAAACCTGCAACAACCAGAGGGAGTAGGACGCCCTCAA
This sequence comes from Malus sylvestris, assembly GCF_916048215.2. Taxonomy (NCBI): domain Eukaryota; kingdom Viridiplantae; phylum Streptophyta; class Magnoliopsida; order Rosales; family Rosaceae; genus Malus; species Malus sylvestris. Next base: position 21,683,371 of record NC_062271.1, read on the forward strand.
ATAGACCAAACGTACCCGTATTCCGATACATCCCGATGTCGAGAAGAAAGAATGGTCAATCTCCGTTCGAAACTGAAGCAAGCAAAGTCGATGCACAACGGCATATGGATAATGTAAAGTTGCTCAAGACGAATGCAGTTTTGCCTCTGACATAGCTAGGCGACACTAAGGTTGCAAGACTACCATAAGGCTTCATAAAAGCTCTACCAAAAGGTGTGGCACCAAGCTTTCTCCCAACCTCAAGCAGCACAAGTCTTCCATGTATCATGCTCCGACCAACGGTCTTGCAGAAGCATTCAACAAAACATTGTGCAACCTCTTAAAGAAGGTGATCGGCCCTATCAATGGCAGATTCTTGAAGCGCTACTACCCCTAAAAGGTGACGACCTAAGCTCCTCACCTGCATGAGCCTAAACTGTACATGGCACCAATGCTCCTTGTTCGCACGAGCATAAAAGGCGACAACAACCACACCTGGCCCGCAAGAGCATAAACTGTGTACGGCAAAATCATCTAAAAAAAAATGCATTTGAATTACGTTTTGACTTGATCTCTTTGGAAAGGTACGTAGGCAGCTTGAATATTCAATTTCAAGTTCATTCACATCAAATAAAAAAAAATAATAATAATCAAAGTTTTATTAAAAAAAACATATGTTTTATGTATTTAAAAAAAAAAAATATATATATATATAAATAAAAATAAAAGTAAAAAAATAAAAATAAAAGATTTCTTTTACATACATATATATATATATATATATGTATGTATATCCATCAGCAGCAAGCCCCTCAAAAGGAGGCCACCCAAGCCCAAGCTCTAGTTTGTCGTCCCTCTCCATCTAGGCCCAAGCTCCACGCGTCTCCCTCCAGCTCTTCTCCATCGACAGAAAGAGAGTTAAAGCCCAGGCCTCTCTCCAATTTACTGGCCCAGAAGCCTAGAAACCGGCTGATGCCATAGGCCATGCAAGAGGCCCATTTTGCTTCATCTTCGTCGATAGGATCGTGCTGATGACCCTCAACGCGTCGAATTCGTCAAGGTCGACCTAGCCGCACTCTCTGATCTCACCCAGCTGCAAATCCAAACGACTCGGACACCAACCGTCATCTTCACCTCTCTCATCCTCACCATCTGCGTTACTCTTTCCCCCGCTTCTCTCCCCTCGAGCAGCACCCAACCAAGTGGACATTACGAAGTTAGACGAAACGGAAGGATCTAGTCGGACCCCAACCTGTCATTCGAGTGACCTAGGACCCAAGTTCATTTTTTTTTCGAGCATTTTCATTCTCGAGACATCAAACAGCGCTGACCGGAAATGATTTTCAAGATCTCTCTACAGGTCACCATTCACACCGCCACGAAGTTTCCCAGTCGTTTGACTGGTCGTGACGTTGTTGTACCAACCTCTCTTCTCTCTCTATCTTTCTCACACCCAAGAGGAAGATCCGCCTCTCTCGCTGCTTAATGTACCCAATCAATCTCACTAGGTACAGAATCGGCAGTGAAGAATTGGAAGAAAGACGACATCTTTCAGCTACGTTGAGAAATTGAGAAGAACCCATTTTCTCAATTCGCGAGATTATGCAGCAACCAGCAGCTAGAGGCGCTGGATGATCCCTCTTCAAGTTAGTCTTCCCCTCCGCTTTCATCTTCAACCACTCCTTCGTCATCAACATCCTCGCCACTTCTCTCTCGCTCCGCCGACACGCCCAATCGCAGCAAAACTCGCGAATCTCCTCCATCTTCTTCCCGGTCGTCTGCCTGGCCGTGATGTCGCTCAGCGCAACAACCATCAAACCCCTATCAACAAATTGATGACGACGATGACGAAATCGAAGTTGTGAAATCCCTACCAGAGCCACTTCGTGAATCTTCGAAGTTTCCTATTGAATTGGCTTCAAAAGCTGCATCATCCAATCTGGTGTTTGCAGAACTTGTTAATTGTTTCTCGAATGTGGGCTTTTTGTACTTGATTCCAGATGCCCAGGTTCGGACCGCTGGAGATTCGGGCAAGCAAAGCGGTGCTTCTAAGAGTCATGTGGATCCCTTAGCTGCTTCTAAGTTAAACGATCTGAAAAGTCATGGCAACACAGTGGTCGAAGACGCGGAGGGGTTGTAAAGGCAATGGATAGAGAACACGAATGGAAGATTCACGACAACGTCGTCGCAGGGGTACACCACCTCGCAGGTGGCAGAGTTGCTGGTGTTAAGGCTTGGGACAGAGACATCTTTCCAGGTAGAGTGGCGGCAGACGATGCGACAGCATCTGATCTAACGACAAGAGGCTGAAGTGTCTGATTTTGTGCGACTCGGTCGAGTTGCTGAATGCATTGAAGCTATCGGAGGAATGGCGTGAATGATATGGGCATATTTCTTCTTTCTGAAGGCTGCAAAGGTCTACAGTCAGTAAGACTCTGTGGGTTCTCCAAAGTCAGTGACCGCCGTCAAACAACTAGCCGGTCATGAGCTCGACGACTTACACTCTGCCTTAAGCTCCAGCTGCTTCTGCACCTCCGCCATGGCTGCTGCTGCTTGTGAATGTGATTAACAAAACCAAAGTTTGTCAACTCACATTTTCTTGCCTTTGTTGCTACCTGTGAATGTGATTAACAAAATCAAAGTTTGTCAACTCACATCTTCTTGCCTCTGCTGCTACATTTGAATCGGAGAAGAACTTCAACGACCGATGTCAAACGACTAGCCAATCGTGAAGCTCGACGCTTTGCACCGCCTCAGTACCTCCAGCTTCTCCTTTCCCGCTGCAGGTGGCCGCCTTTCATCTGATGTTGCGCACATATATATATATATATATATATATATATATAAATCATAAAAAAAAATTGGTACAGTGACTGTGCAAATAATGGTCTCCGGAGAAGCAAATCAAATGCGGTGACTATTCAAATGCAGGTCTGTGACTGTGCGAATAACAGTGACTGTGCAAACGACCACCCGTGCTTGGAAAAGAAAACCAGAATGAGAAGTAATGATTGTGCCAGCATCACCGAAAGCAAAGAAAATAAGTGATTGACAAGCACCATCCAAAGGAAATGATAATAAGCAAGAAAGACAGGTCATGATGCATGCTACTATTAGCAAGTCAAGAATGGAGAAATGGGTGCATCAGGCACCATCTAAAAAAAAAGAAAAAGAAGTAACACGTCTTAGTCAGATATATGTTTTAGCACAACATACTGAATAAAATAAAGCATGTCCATTGATATCTCTAAGAAATTACAAGTGCGTTAAAAAAAAAAAGGGAGCCTTCACAAATGTCACTTATGTGAAGCCTTAGTACTTGTTCACAAATGTCACTTATGTGAAGCCTCAGTACTTGAAGCCTTAGTACTCGGCGGAACCCTAGAAGAGGGAGGCATTGGAGATGGATTATTCGGAGCCTCAATACTTGGTCGAACTCCAGATGACGAAGGCAAAAGGTGCCTTTGGAATACATCCACAAATCTTCGATTGTCACTTTGAATCTGACCTTCGGAGTCCAGCAACTGATCAAGCATCCTCTTCATGCTCGTCGAATAATTATTTGCAAGCACATGCAACTCTCTATTCTCGTGCTTCAGCTGTCTGATCACTTGATTAAGAGCTACCACCTTGGCTGTCAATGATTCAACTTGGCGAGTTCGAACAAGTAAGCGTTGGCCCATGTTGGAAACAGAGTTCGCACACTAGACACTGAGAGCCTGGGACTCTTGAACAGCTAATTCATCGGACCGTCGTGAAAGTATCCTATTATCTTTAAGGGTGATGAGGTTCCTAGCTACAACCGTAGTCATTGCTGCATCCCTCATTACAGAGTCTTCAACTGTAAGAGGGCCATTAGAAGATGAGAAGGACGGGCGCCATATATTACCCTGACGCGGTGCACCTATGTCACTGCTGAGACTCAAATCTAAGCAAATGTTAGACGGGTTAGCCATTTCCAAAAAGATGGTAAAAGAAAAGGGTTGAAGTGAGTAAAATCTCAGAAATACAGCAAAGACAATTGTCAAAGGCGGGCAATCTTCAAAGTGTGCATGTTGAATGCAATTGACACCTCTTTAAAAAGAAGAGGCAACACAACCACTTGTTAAAAAAAAAATCGAAGAGACACCTCTCTTCGGATTTCAAAACCCGGATTTTCCTGCGTAAAATCCGTCAACACTTTTCAGACGCAGTTTCAGCTTTCGTCTATCACGTGCAACTTTGCCAGAGAGCACTGACAAAGTTGAAAACGTGTGGAGTCCATCATACCCACCTACCCGACTTTTGGCCGACAAAGCATGGGAGACAAGGCCACATCCACCCTGCCACTTGCTGTTGGGAGCTCACCATATAATTCGACCTCCATCCTCTATAGCAAGACACATATCCAACTTCTCCGCTTCCTTGCCGAATGTATCCGCAACCAAAACTCTATTTTCTTCCTCCCTGAAAACACAAACGCCTAACTCTTCTTCCTTACCAAGAATACATCTCTAACTAAAACCTCTTGACACACTCAGTTTTCTTCCTCCCTGGAAACGCCTCTTCAACCAAGTGACACCGGAGCAAAGGTATCTCATATCACTGGGGTTGAGAGAAAGAGTATCTCATAACATACTTTCTCCCTGTCCTTTCCTTTGTCCTTTTTCTTACCTACAAAGACAAGGATAAAGAAAGCAATATGTCGGAACCTCCACTCAAGCTCCTGGTAAGGAACCGACTGCTTGGAACCTTTCCTGATTGCTCACCTAGCACTGCTCTCGAAGTACCCATTATCTCAACATCTTATGCTTTTAGAGAAGATACCACATCTGCCAGGAAAACAAAAGAGGCGAGTGAAAATGATGCATCGAAGCATGTGGAGACAAGCTCAACAAATACATGTGCTGATCATCCGCTACTTCTTCAAAAGCAAAAGTATCTCATATCATCGGGGTTGAAAGCAAAGGTATCTCATATTATGTTTTTTCCCTATCCTTTCCTTTGCCCTTGTTCTTGCCTGCAGAACAAGGAGAAATGAAGCAATCAGTCAGAACCTGAAATTAAACATCCGATCAGGAACTGATTGCCCAGAACCTTTACCTGGTTGCTTACCTAGCGTTGCTCTCGAGTACTCATCTTCAACTGTTGACGGATCTCGAATTTCCTCAGTAAATATTTCAAAACAGTTGATATGGTGTTGGCTCTTTACACTGAAGCTGCCAAGCATGGATAAGTGGCTGAAAAATGATGCTATGAAGGACCATTTAAAGGCAAAAGGTTACGTACCACTTCGGCTAGGCGAAAGAAACAAGTAAAGAAAAACGCAGCATGATGAGCCATAACAAATCATTATGGCAGAACACCCTTCTCGGCAGAACTGCATAATCCAGACGAAGGGGTCTAAGTCAAATCCAAGCCTGCCATCGTTGCTATAATCAAAGAGCTCGAGAAGCTTCAACAACCTTTCGCTGACACTATCGCCAAAGAGCAAAGTCTCGATAATCCTTAAAGATCAAGTCACCAACTGGAAGAAGAGCCCATCAATCTTGAAGATCATACCGTTGACCAAATTGCTCAGGGTTCATATGAAAATGCTGCGAACTTCCTTGATCTTTCAAAGCATGTGTGTCCTGAAACTGTTCGTGGTCATGTTTAAGTTCAAGATCAAGCCTCAACGGCCCTTAAAGAAATCACAAGTCTGATTCAAGATCAAGTGTCCACCACCCTTGAATCAAATCCAGTTCAAGATTAAGTCTGTGGAAAGTCCTTTAGAGGAAACCAGAAAACTCCTCCAGCCTAGTTCAAGATCAAAGCTGTGGAAAGTCAACAAGCGCAACAAAATACGTGTCGATTCATTCACTACCAAAGCCAAAGATCATCTACCACGTAAAGCTCATTGTGGTCCAAATTCAAAGTCCAAGATCAAGCCTCAACAGCCTTTGAAGAAATTTCAAACAAAATTCAAGAACAAGCCTTAACGGCACTTAAAGAAACTCCCAGACCAGTTCAAGATCAAGCCTCAACGGCCCTTGGATCGACAAACTACATTAAGGGACTTCAAAACACATCTTCTACATGTAACAAGCACATGTATACAACGCGCCTTGAAGTGGGGGCATTTGTAGACATTGAAATTTCGGTGGCATAAATGTTAGCCATTGCATTAAGATTACATTTGTAAACATTGAAATTTTGGTGAAATAAATGTTGACTATTGTATTAAAATTACAACATCCACCCAAGTTCACCTACATCATACACTAAGTTTACTTACAACATCCACCCAAGTTCACCTACAACATCCACCAAGTTTCACCTACAACATCCACCAAGTTTCACCTACAACATCCACCAAGTTTCACCTACAATCACCTACAACATCCACCAAAATTCACCTACAACATCCACCAAAACAAATGGATGGTGGTGATTCATTCCCAAAGCCTATAAATAGGCTCCTTCATCAAAGAATCAAGGGAGGATTTTAGATACACTTTCTCTACTCCCAAATTTGAAGAGAATTCACACCACACCAAAGCCTTGAAGCCTCGAAACTCTAAAGCTTTCAAGCAAATTCCGAAGAATCAAGAAAACCCTCTTCGTTCTTCGTCAAAATCCTCCTTCAAGATCAAGCCCCAACGGCCCTTGAAGAAACTTCCACTAATTCAAGATCAAGCCCCGATGGCCCTCGAAGAAAGTGTTCATCATTCATCATCCGTTCATCCTAAAGATCAAGCCCCGACAGCCCTTTGGATCAACAACAACAAATCTACCCATTACAAAGATAGAATCAAAGGCTAAATTTGTAGAAGAGATTATAACCCCTAAATCATTAATACAAATATTATTTTGTACATGTTGTTCTTGTTTCAGGAATTTCCGTGTTTACAAGCATATGTTGGGCTTGTCCCTACACCATCCATACCTAAGCCCGTGAGTCACTATGAGGCTGCTTTCACGCAGCTAACCTTCGCTGGGATCCCCGTGACAACCCACAGGCCAGCATGAGCTGGACCTGCCCGTGAACTCCCCACAGCCTAAAACCCACACCCAGCTACGGCTGGGGTTTCGTTCCCTCCCCGGTGGCCTGCAGCCATACCCCGAGGCCCTTTTGGGCCTTGCTGTTTTTACTCAAGGCACCTCGTGCCTTCCTTTTTTTTTTCACGGCACCCATGCCCAAATTATTTTGGGGCATTTTTCAACCCACAAGCTATTATTCTAGCATTCTAAAATAATTTAACCCATATGTTAATATTATTTAGCTTCTACAATCGACCATGTATGGCCCGATTTATTGAATTAATTAAAAGTGACCTGAAGTCCATTAATCTAATAATGAATCCAAAATTATTGACCTGAAGATCACTTTTGGACATTAACGATTCAATAATTTATTTCTCTTCTTTGAACCGTCATATATTTTCCCAGTAACGAAGTTCCCACACTTGAGTTCCCGAAGACAACTAAAATCCACTACACTAAGTTAGTATATTGCATTATGAATTTCTTGCATGAACCTCTCTTTTATGAACTAAATGTTTATAAACTAAATCGAACCTGTAGTTTCAAATTTAGTGCCTTTGAAACCAGAAGTTTTCATAAAACAATACACCCATGAAAACCCGACGTTTTTTATGAAAACCATGTCTTAGAACTCGAATGTTCTAACTTTGATGCTTATGGATGATTCATTCCCATAGCACCAATCACAATCTTGTTCCCTCAAATTCAGTGAATTGTCGAACCCTCACAAGTTTGATTTTCTTGATTTGGACGTTTCTAATAGAAACCACTTTATGTGGGGTACAAGATGTGAATCTCCACATGACTATTAAGAAGGTGAGAAATCATTGAAGCCAACAATGGCATAGAAGAGCTGAATAAGCCTCTGCCATGATCTTCATTCGAAGACTTATGCTCAAAGCATTACAAATGGAAGTACCTCCCGAACGAGGATTCCATGGCTCTTTGGCTCGCTTCTACGGACCGTCTAATCATGAAAGATATTGCCCAAAGCAAACCATGATTACGTCCATGAATGAGTACAATTTAGAAGTTTATAAATCCGATCGAATTTTGACTGGAGAATACTTTTCTCGTCCTTCCTTATTTCTAACTCACCTCTGAAGCAGCAGTGTAGATAGCGAAAGTTTATCAAATTCTCGGATCTGATTATTACCACAAATGTGAGAGAAATGTATGGACCCAGTATGGTCAAAGCCTACCAAATGGTGATGCACTGCTTCGGCAAGGATACACTGAATGGCATACTTTCTCACAATCCAATTTTGAGTTTGTTTTGACAAACATATGGTAGAATCAGGGCCTGCCAAGGTGTGGCATCATGCCCGACGCGTGATCCTTGGCACCCAAGACCTAAAACTTCAAGAATACGGGATAACATTCCCAAACCTTAACCCTGCAGAATCTACTTTCGTCTTGATGGAATAGACCATTGGTTATGCACCTGTTCGTGCCCCTACCAATGTTGTTGAGGAGTACCATTCTAGTAGTCAATATGTGAGATTGATTTTGCTCCACCGAATATCGTTGGAATAGAAAAATTGTGACATGAATGGCCTTGTTGGCCGAATCCACCAAAGTAACTTTGGTTTACTTTGTGAACATTTTTCCATGTTCTTGGATTCAAGTTTGGTGTATGCTTTACTTATGGATAATCTTATTGATATTGTCCTCAAATATGAGTTAATTGAATCATGTTTCTTGAATACATGTGACCAATTCAATTGACCACGTGATTAGGTGGGAATGTGGGAAAGTTAGTTGTCTGGATGAATGCGTACCACGCACACTAACTTGACACCTAAATCATATCTCTAACGACTTCAGGTATATCCAACTTGATTAAGAGCATTTGGCACGCTCATCGTTGTATGAATGGTACTGCATCACCATTTAAAGGACCTTAAATTTTCCCTGACATTGAGTTTTTAAGGATATTCGAGATGACAATGATCATAAATGAAACCATTGAAGAAAATAGAGTGAAATATCTTTGCACCACCTCAAAAAAAAAAAAAAAACACTGAGCCTGAAAACTTTCATTTTGAGCCAATGGGTTGTCTCCCAACTGGGAATACACCACATGTGGTCGGCCTAGAGCTGGGTGATTGAGTAGTTTACTTGCTTTGGCACGACCTTTTGGGACACTTAGGCCGAACAATGATGCTACATCGCATCTCCTTACCCGAAGTAAGGATCTTGTGCCTACAAGCACACTTTGTCAAGCAAGCTCATTAGGGAAATTGATTTTCTAAATCATTCCTAGCAAAGATACGAAACAACTCCTTTTTCGCAGTGGATTCAAGGGAATATATGTGGACTAATCCAACTAAAACGCGGACCATATAAATACTTATGGTTTTGGTTGATGAATCGACAAACTGGTCACACGTTTGTCCACACATATTGTTGCTAAACTTCCTGGCCAATTATGGGTTAACCACCCTACTTATCCCTTAAGGTCTTGGAGACTAGATAATGCCGGAGTGTTTACATCGACGGTTTTCGATAAAGTATTGCATGTATTTTGGGTTTCTAATTGAACATCGAATTCCCATGTTCACCCCAAATAGCCTCGCCTAGTGATCATAAAGCGCAATTTAAATGATCACCCGAATTTTGGTAAACGTACCAAGTTTTCAGTTTCTGCCTAAGGCTATGCAATCCTTGTACGCAGTTATGTTGGTCCGCCTTGAGGCCCATTGCCACCCAACCTATATGACGTTACAGTTGGTTACTGGGTACAAACCTGACGATTTTCGTATTTACGCATTTGGGTGTGCATTCCATGTGCCAAGTTGTGCCGCCGCAACATACCACCTTGGGTCCTCAAAGAAGGCTGGGAATCTTTTGTCGATTATGATTCTCTTTCACACTAGCTCTATTCGAGCCCTTGCACGCGATCTCTTTACCACTCATTTGCGAGTTGTCACTTTAATGAGACCGTCTTCCCGTCGTTAGGGGGAGATAAGAACGTCAACGTTCCTGTAGAACGACTTGAATTTGCGTGGACGTTGCCCACTATGTCTCATCTCGATCCCCATATCGCATAAGTGTGATAAGCAAGTGCGATGAATTCTAGATTTCAGAATGTTGCTCCAGACGCATTCATTTGATCTAGCTAAAGTGACGAGATCATATACTAGTTGTAAACATGCCTGCAAGGATAGACGTACTTAACGGACGTCGAGTCAACATCCCTAGAGGGTGTGTCGCGCCTATTGGACGGTTTGGACGCTCCTGTTAGATGGTCCGGTACACCGGCGGATAGCCAATCAATCTGTCTTGGCCTGGAGCACAACAGATCATTCAGTTCTTAGGATTCACTTCCCTAGAAGAGGAAGACACGACACAATAATGAATCTAAACTCGATCGTTGTCTCAAATCATTTCCATCTCATGAGATTAATCCAGATTACTCCCGAGACTTGAAGTTCTTGGTCTAGTATACTAGTTGGGATGAGAAAATGAAATTGAAATGAGATTATCATCGATGATGTTTTCACTTATACGGTAGCTACCGACATAAATGAAAAGCGACGATATCAAACCGTGTTTCGTTGATTAAGTGACAACATAGAACGGATTGGACAACTAAAGTTACAATCCAGGTCAAATTCCTTAACAAAGTGTGTATTGGACCTATCATTCCTACACTGCCCAAGGTAACTCCGTTGTGTTACAAATGGGAAAGGAAGTGTTATGAGATGAATGAAATAGTGCGATATGATGCACACCTTACGGCGCAAGGTTTCTCTCAAACGTCATGTGATTGATAGCAGCATTATGAAATGTGGTTAGTGTTTCTCCATGGGGATATTGATACGGAGAATTACATGGATTGGTTCAAATAGTTCCAAAACCACGGAACACCCTCTTAACTTGTTTGAGGCGTTCACTTACAATCCGACAGATATGGTATACTCGTCTTAAGTGATTATTTGATCAATCAGGGATGAATTATGCCCTTACAGGTTAAAATATGAAGTCTTATTCCAAATTGCTAGAGTTACAGTTTATGTCGTTAAACACGAATCTCACTAAGACTCTGGAAGAGCTTGAGAAAATTGACTCGTATCTGAAGATGGAATTTGAGATGAAGGATCTTGGGAAAACTCACTTATGCCTTGACCTGAAGTTAAAGCATTGTTCTGACGGTATTTTGGTCTACCAGTCGAACTACACCCTAAATGTGTCACCTTTGAGTATACCTTTGATCGTCCACATATTATATGCAAATGAGACCCTTGAAGAGGTTATGGAATCCGAAATTCCTTATCTAAGTTCAACTTTACGCTTCGTTGTACTTAGCTCATTGTATTTAGACAGGACATCTCCTTCATTGTTGATCTTGGTAAAGATGCAGCACCGCGCCTACACGCAACCACTGAATTGGTATTAAAGACTTACCCTGAAGGTATTACATGGGAAAATCCCAACGCATCTCAGCGGATCTAAACCCCCTGATCATCAGAATGATGTTTGCCTTGTTTGTTATGCTGACGATGGTTACTTATCAAACCTGCACAAGGCAAAATCCCCAAATGGTTATGTCTTTACCATTAGGGATATCGCAATATCTTGGAGGTCCATGATATGACCTTAGTTGCGAAATTTTTGAATCGTTCCAAGACTCACCTCACTTCACTACGCCACAAGTGAGACATGATTAGGAGTTCTTGTTGAGCATATCCGAAGTACTTGCTATTTTTCATCTATCATTGAGTCCCAACAACGATCCATGAAGATTATGCCACATGTATCAACCCGACCAAACCATGATACATCAACGAAGTCAACGCCAAGACATATTGCATCTACATCTACATTAGCAAAGCATTAAGAGATTGAAGTCATGCAAACCGATCCCAGACAACCTTGCCGACCTCTACACGACGTCACTGCCGAAGTTTTCCAGAAGCTTGTCCGAGGAATTGGTATGCCTAATTATCTGAGTTGAATCGCTTGTAGTTCTCTTATTTAGAAATTATGTCTAACTCAGGGGAGTATCTAGAAGTATACTCACATGATCTTAATGTACTCTTTTTCCTTATGATTAGGAGCATTTTTCCCACTGGGTTTTTGCTACCTAACTAGGTTTTAACGAGGCACCCATCCTGGGATGATCATACTTCGTTGAGTTCACTACCTTCGTCCAGTTTGACGATTGTTTTAGACATTATGCATATTTTCTTACTTTTCTCCTTAGTCTATGGGTTTTCCCCATTCCTTGGGTTTTACCATAGCGAGGTTTTTGTGAGTTTTTACACATGCATACTTCAAATTAAATTTGAGACTCGCAATCACCCGTTGTGCTGATGACTTCATCAACTATTCTACCTTATCTGCTGAAGATCTGATGCGATGGTTTGTTGAGTATTTACACACTCAAGGGGAGTGTTGCAGTCATATTGAGAATAAGAATGTGATTGTGTAAATCCTAGGAAATCTAGGAATGTATCTTGTATTCCTATTAGGATTAGATTACCTATTAAATGTTGTAATCCTAAAGGGAAAGGTTTTACCCTTCCTACTACTATAAATAAAGGCACAATGGGGTGGAATAACACATACCTCACAATTACACATCTCTCTCTTTCTCTCTATCCATGCCGCACCCCTATCTCTCTATGGCCTCCATAATTATTCAGTAAATTATGCCTACAATAAGAGTAACATTTATTGGTTCTTTTTAGAAGTCTATATTGAATATATCCGGACTTTAAAGTCTATAAAAGTTCATCAAAGTTCATATACAATACACCCCCCTAAAACTACGGCTAATTACTATATTGCCTTTAATATTATATATTCATTATAAAACTTAATATAATATGATTCTTGTGACTCTTAAACCATGCTAATCTTCCATCACTTCACGAGTTAATTACCCTGACGCCTCATGAGGTTTATTGAGTTTTCACAAAACCCCCTCAAGTTTGACACATTACACTAACCTCTCTTAAGGTTTAAGTCAACTCTCAAAAATACCCCTTTGCTTGAAAATCTGGTTATAAAAGGACAAGTTTACCCTTATAATTAATTACTTAATAAAATAAAAAACCTTTATAAATAAATAAAAAAAGAAAATTAAATTAAAAATTACACAAAACATTAAAAAATAAAAAAAGAACGCCAGAATGCTGCTGATCCTCCAATTGCTCACGCGAAGACTGATTCAACTCCGTCTCCACCGTGTCACAACAATCCAATAGCTTACACGATTTCCTCTCTCTATGCTCTTCCGTCATCTTCGCCGCCTCCGAACCCCAATGGACGCTTGCTGTTGGAAATATCGTCAAGAAACAACCTCGAAAGCAAGATGGACCGACCCTCCAACATTTCTGCGTGAAACAATCAATGGGAGGGATTGCTAGAAACGAGAGGAATGAGTTTGTGGGTGCATGTAAGTGGCAGTAGCGGAAAAACAAACAAAAGTTAGATGTTTGGATTCCCATGGGATTTATCATTCTTTTTTGGGTACATTTTCTTTTAAAGGATAATTTGGTACGTTTCAAACTGATCTATTGGTACGTTTTAAGTTAGAATAGGTACGTTTCAATTTAGCATCAGTACGTTTCAAGTTGTTATTGAATGTTTCAAGGTGAAATTGGTACGTTTTAATTTAGCATTGGTACGTTTCAAGTTGTTATTGGTAAGTTTCAAATTGACCTAAATACGTTTCAAATTGATTTCAATTTAAAATTCACATTTATATATGAGTATGTTTCAAGTTGTTATTGAACGTTTCAAGGTGAAATGGGTACGTTTCAAGTTGTTATTGGTATGTTTCAAATTGACCTGAATATGTTTCAAATTGATTTCAATTTAAAATTCACATTTATATATCTCATGCCGCCGAATATCACTAATCTCAGTTCAAAGACTCCAAACTCATCTTTTTTATCAACAACTTTTATATTTCAATAATAATTTTATGATGTGAACGAGCCAACAAAAGGGGTATAAACCCTGACGCCAAAAAAAAAATTCAAAATTCAAAGTTTATAGATAACATTGGTGATTTAGTTAATAGCCATTAATAATATCCCTAAAAAAAAGGTATAAATCCTGACAAGCCAAAAAAATCCCCCTTATCAACTAAAAGGATAAAGTGGGAAATCAACATATAGCATTTTTATTTTAAAAAAATAAACTAATGACATGTAAATAAAATAAATATAAAAATGATTAGGTGGACACTAGTTAAAGCGTCTTAATCAAATTTTTAAAAGAAACAAATGTTTAATAAAATTTATGTCAAAAAAGAATGGGGGATTCTAATTTTCCCTTCTTTTTTATTTTTTAATGTTTGTGTAATTTATAATTTGAATTTTTTTTTATAATTTTTTTTTATTTTGTTAAGTAATTAGTTATAAGGGTAAAATTGTCTTTTTATAGACAATTTTTTTTTATCAAATGGGTATTTGTGAAAGTAAATTAAAACCTCAAGAAGTCTTCATGTAATGTTTCAAACTTGAGGAAGTTTTGTGAAAATTCTAAAAACCTCAAGAAGTGTTAATGAAATTAACCCATTAGTCACGCAAAAACGGCCGTATTCGTCATTCCCAAGTGATTTTCATCACTTTTATAGTATTATAATATGACTCATGTTTGCAATTTGATGACTTTTAAAAGGTTAAATCCTAAATTGTGCCCTAACCTTCATGCGTCTTGCCCTTTGTTCATATTGTATGTCAACAGGACTGCTCCCCGTCCTCATTTTGAGGACCTGTGAGGTCTTTTTTTCATATAAACATTCAGATTAATCTCAAATAAATTGCTCTATACAATGTCTAAATTTTAAGGCCAAAGAAGAAAGTCAAACCCATCTTTATGTTTATTCTTCCAAGCTCCAGCCGTTATTTAATATTCAGTAAAAAGAAAGAGAGAAACAAGCTATGAAGCATAGGTACGATATGATGCGTCATGTATACGATTATAAAAATATATAATCTAAAACATAATTTAGGGTAAATTACATAAAATTACTTCAATTCGGGTTCATGCCAGGGCGCTCAACCATGGAGGCAATCTATCTCTTACGAAGATTGATGGAAAGATATAGAGATGGGAAAAAGGATTTACACATGGTCTTTATAGATTTGGAAAAAGCGTATGATAGGGTCCCAAGAGACATTCTTTGGAGGATTTTAGAGAAGAAAGGAGTACGAGTAGCATATATCCAAGCTATAAAGGATATGTATGAAGGAGCAAAGACTGCCGTAAGAACTCATGAAGGACAAACCGAAAGCTTTCCCATAACTGTAGGATTACATCAAGGCTCATCCTTAAGTCCTTACCTTTTTGCGTTGGTAATGGATGAGTTAACAAGACATATTCAAGATGATATTCCTTGGTGTATGCTTTTCGCAGACGATATAGTGTTGATAGATGAAACTCAGGAAGGGGTAAATGCAAAGCTTAACCTTTGGAGAGAAGTGTTGGAATCTAAAGGTCTTCGCCTAAGCCGATCAAAGACAGAATATATGGAGTGCAAGTTCAGTGCAAATGGAGGCCAAAACGAGTTAGGGGTGAGAATCGGAGATCAAGAAATACCAAAGAGCGACCGTTTTCGTTACCTAGGATCTATCTTGCAAAAGAACGGAGAATTAGATGGAGATCTCAACCATAGAATACAAGCTGGATGGATGAAGTGGAAGAGTGCATCCGGCGTGTTATGTGACCGCCGTATGCCACTGAAGCTTAAGGGAAAATTTTATAGGACGGCAATAAGGCCGGCGATGCTGTATGGCACAGAATGTTGGGCGGTGAAACATCAACACGTACACAAAATGGGTGTAGCGGAGATGAGGATGCTTCGTTGGATGTGTGGGCACACAAGAAAGGATAAGATTAGGAATGAGGATATCCGGGGTAAAGTAGGAGTAGCCGAAATTGAAGGAAAGATGAGAGAAAATCGGTTACGGTGGTTTGGACATGTGCAAAGAAGGCCTACTGACGCTCCGATTAGAAGATGCGACGATGGGACAGAGGTTCAGGGCCGAAGGGGTAGAGGAAGACCTAGGAAAACTTTGGAAGAGACTCTAAGAAAAGACTTAGAGTACTTGGATCTAACGAAGGACATGACACAGGATCGAGCACAATGGCGTTCTAAGATTCATATAGCCGATCCCACTCAGTGACTTGGATTTTCCAAGTCTCCAACCGAGAAGTTTTCCTCACTCGGAAAATTAAGGGAACACTACCCCAACCTACATGCTCCACTCAGAAAGCTTCAACATACAAGCTTCAACAAAAGAAAATTCAAAGAACTTAGCGAAGAAGGCTTTGGTGTATTTAACACAATACGTTGAAATGAAGGAAAGCTTATTTATTGATATCCCCGATAAGCTACAAATATGTACATATACATGAGTCAAAATAAACACACAAGAGGGAGCCTTCACAAAGGTTGCTTAGGAGAAGTCTCAGCAGTCGGTAGAGCCCCAGAAAGAGAAGGCACCGGAGGGGGATCATTTGGAGCCTCAGTACTGGACAGAACCCTAGAAGGAGGAGGCATCAGAGGTTGATCATTTGGAGCTTCATTACGCGGTACAGCCCCAGAAGACGAAGGCAATAAATGCCTTTGGAACAAACCTACAAATCTCTGATGATCAAGTAAAACCTGACCATCAGTTTCCTTCATCTGGTCAAGCTTCCTCTTCATGTTTGTAGCATAGTCATGTGCGAGCCGGTGCAACTGTTTATTCTCATGCTTGAGCCCTCTAATCTCCTGTTTGAGACTCATCACTTCAGCCGCCAATGATTCAACTTGGCGGGTTCGAGCAAATAGGCGTTGGGCCATATTAGACACAGAACCTGCACACTGAACACTGAGAGCCAGCGAATCCTTAACAGCTAACTCATCAGACCGTTTGGAAAGTAGTCTGTTATCTTTGGGAGTGAGAAGGTTCCTGGCCACCACCGCAGCGGTCATATCATTCTTCATCACGGAATCCCCAACGGTAAGAGGACCAGTAGGGGAGACGAAGGATGGGCGCCATATGTTGTCTGGAGAAGGCGGGGCTGCCTCTTCAACAAGGTTCAAGTCAAAACGACGGTCGGAGGGGCCAGACATTTTCAAAGGTGTTGAAGAGAGAAGAGGTCGGACAAATCAAGATCTTAGAAGTGCAAGAATGAAGCTTCTACTGGTGGAGATTCAAGTGTGCTTTGGAACTTAATGTCAGCCCTTATAAAAATCTGCACTCGACGGAGCTTCAGAAATCGAAGAGGCGCCTGCTCAGAAATCGAAGAGGCGTTTGCTTTCTCAAAAGCTGGGCTGCTTAGAGATCACGAGGGTTGATCTCAGAAATCTAAGAGGCGTTTGCTTTCTCAAAAGTTGGGCTGCTCAAAGACCACGAAGGCTGGTCTCAGAAATTGAAGAGGCGCTCGCTTTCTCAAAAGCTGGGCTCCCCAGAGACCACGAGGGCCGATCTCAGAAATCGAAGAGGCACCTACTTTTCCAGCCTTGTCAGCACCTGTCACGCGCACACTCAGCTTTGCGGAAATTATGGGCATTCTGTCGAAGACTTCTGGGGAAGTAGAAAACACATGAATCTTACTGTTCAATCACCCACTTCCCACACGCAACAATAGCTCATGGGTACCACAGAAAACTTTGCCAAAGTTCTCTGCCAAAGTCGAGCACGTGAAGCTTGCAGCTCCCACTACATCGCTCTGACCAAGAAGGGTAAAAGAATAGCAAAGAAACAGCACTAACAAAGTTTAGACCCATAAATTTTGAAGGTCTAGCTACCATATTATTACCCACAAGGGTAAAGGAACAGTACCACTGCTGGATAATTGGACAGTCCCTGTGTGTCAACCTCTGTGCTTCGTGGCAAGGTAGACTAGCAAACATGCCCAACCTTTACTCACATTCGAGAAAACACTCCCAATAAGATTGCTTGCTCCAAAATCGAAGAGGCACCGTCCTCCGAATCTCGAGAGCCAGACTCCCAACATGACTACTTTCTTAAAAATCGAAGAGAGGGTAAAGGAACAGTACCATTGCTGGATAATTGGAAAGTCCCTGTGTGTCAACCTCTGTGCTTCGTGGCAAGGTAGACTAGCAAACATGCCCAACCTTTACTCACATTCGAGAAAACACTCCCAACAAGATTGCTTGCTCCAAAATCGAAGAGGCACCGCCCTCCGAATCTCGAGAGCCAGACTCCCAACATGATTACTTTCTAAAAAATCGAAGAGACACTGCTCCCCGAATCTTCGAGAGCCAGACCCCCAGCGTGACTGCTTTCTCAAAAATCGATGAGGCATCGTTCTTCGAATCAATCGAAGAGGCGCTCGCTTTCTCAAAAGCTGGGCTGCTCAGAGACCACGAGGGCCGATCTCAGAAATCGAAGAGGCACCTACTTTTCTAGCCTTGTCAGCACCTGTCACACGCACACTCAGCTTTGCAGAAATTATGGGCATTCTGTCGAAGACTTCTGGTGAAGTAGAAAGCACATGAATCTTACTGTTCAATCACCCACTTCCCACACGCAACAATAGCTCATGGGTACCACAGATAACTTTGCCAAAGTTCTCTGCCAAAGTTGAGCACGTGAAGCTTGCAGCTCCCACTACATCGCTCTGACCAAGAAAGGTAAAAGAATAGCAAAGAAACAACACTAACAAAGTTTAGACACATAAATTTTGAAGGTCTAGCTACCATATTATTACCCACAAGGGTAAAGGAACAGTACCACTGCTGGATAATTGGAAACTCCCTGTGTGTCAACCTCTGTGCTTCGTGGCAAGGTAGACTAGCAAACATGCCCAACCTTTACTCACATTCGAGAAAACACTCCCAACAAGATTGCTTGCTCCAAAATCGAAGAGGCACCGTCCTCCGAATCTCGAGAGCCAGACTCCCAACATGACTACTTTCTCAAAATCGAAGAGAGGGTAAAGGAACAGTACCATTGCTGGATAATTGGAAAGTCCCTGTGTATCAACCTTTGTGCTTCGTGGCAAGGTAGACTAGCAAACATGCCCAACCTTTACTCACATTCGAGACAACACTCCCAACAAGATTACTTGCTCCAAAATCGAAGAGGCACCGCCCTCCGAATCTCGAGAGCCAGACTCCCAACATGATTACTTCCTCAAAAATCGAAGAGACACTGCTCTCCGAATCTCGAGAGCCAGACCCCCAGCATGATTGCTTTCTCAAAAATCGAAGAGGCATCGTTCTCCGAATCTCGAGAGCCAGATACCACAGACCACTTTTTCAAAGTGCTCTGACAGAGTTAAAACATGTGAAACTGACAGCTCCCACTACCGTGCTATGACCAAGCAGGGTAAAGGAATAGCATTACTACTTGTTAGGGAGACTCCTATATATGTCAACCTCCATCCCCAACGGACAGGCAGACCTGCAAAAATGCTCAACCCTTCATCATATCTGAGAGGGCACTCCCAACGAAGCCTTTCGAAATATTCAGCTTTCTTTCCCCCCGATAATACCTCTGCAAACAAGCTATACTAGAGCAAGAATATCTCATATCATCAGGGTTAAAAGCAAGAGTATCCCATATCATGCTTTTTCCCTGTCTTTTCCTTTGGCCTTGTTTTTACCTGCAAGACAAGGAGAAAGAGAGCAATCAGTCAGCACTTGGAATCAAGCTTCCAGCCAAGAACTGACTGCCTGGAACCCCTTACCTGATTACTTACCTGGCATTGCTCTCGAGTACTCATCTTCAACATCTTATGTTTCCAGGGAAGATTCTGCATCTGCTTGAGGAACAGATAGGGCAAGTGCGAAGGATATAAGGAAGCATGTGGAGACAAGCGTAACAGCACACGTGCCGATACATCCATTACTCTGTCAAAAGCAAAAGTATCCCATATCAGCAGGGTGGAACGTACTCTAGATTTGATGGACTTGTTTTGACCCTCAAATTCTTCAGTCGGCCTTATACTCTGGAGGAAACCAGAAAACCCTCCAGCTCAGTTCAAGAATAAGCCTGTGGAAAGTTACTTCTTCAAAAGCAAAAGTATCTCATATCATCTCTTCTCATTTTTCTTCTCTTTATCCTTCATGCTGCTGCAAGATGGGGAGAAGGTGAACAATCAGTCGGAGCTCTGATTGCTTACCTTGTCTGTCACCTCTTTCAGCAGACCCCCTAGCTCGGCGACTTGGGGGACTCCTACTACATGGTTTGTATCGCGCTTGACCAAGCCTGAAACTACAAGTAAGCTTCAAGTGAAATTGATACATTACCTTGTGCATCTCCACCAGTTAAAGATACCACCCCTGGATGGAGGAAGAGTACTTCCAGAGAAGATGCCACATCTACCTATGAGACAGATAAGGCAAGTCAAGACGACTCCACACTCCGATACTTAGAAGTTTCGTGATTACGAGATCATTCTCCCACAATATTTCTTAATGTCATTTGTACTAAATCATTCACTTGTACTCACTAAAGGAGAGCTTGAACCTATGTACTTGTGTAAACCCTTCACAATTAATAAGAACTCTTCTATTCCGTGGACGTAGCCAATATGGGTGAACCACGTACATCTTGTGTTTGCTTTCCTATCTCTATCCATTTATATACTTATCCACACTAATGACCGGAGCAATCTAGCGAAGATCACAAAAAGCGACCGTTTTCGCTACCTAGGATCTATCTTGCAAGAGAACGGAGAATTAGATGGAGATCTCAACCATAGAATACGAGCTGGATGGATGAAGTGTTAGAATGCATCCGGCGTGTTGTGTGACCGTCGTAGGCCACTGAAGCTCAAGGGAAAATTTTATAGGACGGCAATAAGGCCAGCGATGTTGTATGGCACAGAATGTTGGGCGGTGAAGCATCAACACGTACACAAAATGGGTGTAGCGGAGATGAGGATGCTTCGTGGGATGTGTGGGCACACGAGGAAGGATAAGATTGGGAATGAGGATATCCGAGGTAAAGTAGGAGTAGCCGAAATTGTAGGAAAGATGAGAGAAAATCGGCTCCGGTGATTTGGACATGTGCAAAGAAGGCCGAATGACGCTCCGGTTCGAAGATGTGACTACGGGACAGAGGTTCAGGGCCGAAGGGGTAGAGGAAGACCTAGGAAAACTTTGGAAGAGACTCTAAGAAAAGACTTAGAGTACTTGGATCTAACGGAGGACATGACACAAAACCGAGCGCAATGGCGTTCTAGGATTCATATAGCCGACCCCACTTAGTGGGAAAAGGCTTTGTTGTTGTTGTTGTTGTTGTTGTATGGATTGAACCACAATCTCACACCTCATGTTTTAAAAATTACAATGTCATACCTCATCTTACGAATTTTACAATGTTGTACCTCCGCCAAATTTTTTGTCAATTTCTCTGTTAAATGCTGACATAGCTTGAGACGAAACCCATTCCCTAATCCAACTAGATTAAAAAATTAATTAAATATTAAAAAAATTATTTAAACATTTTTTATAAATAAAAAAAGTGGGACCCACCCTTACAAACCCATCCTCCTCACCTTCTTCTCCAGCCTACCCATACCTCCACTTCCCTCCTTCACCACCAAAACCAGAACCACTCCCCCACCGCCGTTCTCTCCTCCATCTCCGACACCAAGTTATCATCAACCCACCCAAGTTAAAATATTACAAAGGGGCACCTCCTTCTTCTCAAGCAAGCAGTCGCACACGTCAATTCCATCAAGGACCTTCATGAGCACCACCCCAACAACCCTCGCCTGCAATATGAAACTGTTTGTAGGGTTTGGGTATTTCAAAGACCTTCTCGAGGCTTGTAGAAGGTGAGGACGGGCAGAGGAAGAAAATAAAATCAGACGACGGCAAGAAGAGGTAGAATTCGAGTCGGGATCTCGGGCCTAAAAAACTGATTCCGTTCAAGAAAATTTGGGCAAAAATCCACATTTGAAATTCTCCAAATTAAAATGCATATTATTGCAATCAATGGTAAACCCCATTTAATCAAAAACCAATTTTTTTTTTTTCCAAAATCAGAAACCAATTTCAAAGCTATCATTTTGAAAGCAGAGAACTATGGGAATTGAGTTGCCAATAAAAAGGCCCATGTCACGATGGAGCAGCACTTGTTCTAAGGTTGCCGGAGAAGAGAAGGAGAGCCATTGAGAGGGAGGTGGAGATGGGTGGGATAGGAAGAAGGTGAGGGTTTGTAGAGGTGGGTCCCATATTTTTTAAATAAAAATATTTATATAATTATATTTTTAATTTTTAAATATTTAATTAATTATATTTTTAATTTTTAAATATTTAATTAAATTTTTAATCCAGTTGGATTAGAGAGTGGACTCCACCTCAAGCCACGTCAGCATTTAACAGAAAAATTGACGAAGATATGACATTGTAACAAATTCATAAGGTGAAGTATGATATTGTAATTTTTAAAACATAAGGTATGAGATTGCTGTTCGACCTATAGTTAAGGTAGTTTTGTGTAATTTATCCCATAATTTAACAGGAAAACATTCACATTCAAGTTCATTCTAGTATGAGAGTTATATTCATGTTTCAATTAGAGGCAAATTCTTTGTATTCATAACTTTCAACTAAATCTTTGTTTTCTATTAATTTTTTCTCCTCTTAAAATTCTCATCTTAAAGTATAAGGGTATCAGATAGGCGACCAAACTAAAGTATCCGTGCTTCATAGAAAACAAGATAACAACGACAGTGAAATAAACTTAAAAGGATGTAAAGCTAGCCATGAAAAGCAGATGAGACAATCTTTATGAGCTCCTCCCTCTGATATTTAGATGTGAGATAACAAACTGAGCCATTCACTTCAAACCCCTTACTCTTCCACTCTTGAATCCTCTCGTGGAGCAATTCTCCATTTCGAGCACACGTATGTATGGTTGCCCCAAGTCATGCAAGCTCCTCTGCAATGGCAAATTCAATACATGAACAAAAACTTGAGTTTGCAATACAGAGATATCCATATGAAATTTGAGTCTGACAGACAAAATAAATGAGTAGAAGTGATTTGTGATTAAAATAAATCAATAAAGAAATCAACATTTATTATGTATATTCATTCATTGATTTTTGTTTTATTGATCGGAATTGTACTTTATAGATGTTGGAACCATGGTATCTCCAAAAGTGTGCAAGAAAAGGTAATCGAAATTGCGATCAACCGAGGTGCAATGCAAGCGCAATGTCTCTACTAACTGGTCAGTCCACTGCATTTTACATGCAGTTGCGCGGTTGCTCTTGCCAAAGCTAGATATGCAGAAGGATGCAGCTGACGTATAGAATAAGGTTGCTGCCCCCTCAAAGAAAAAAGACAATGAGGAAGGTGATAGGATCCTGAAATGCTCTGTAATTGTTTTTTATGATACTCTACAGGTGTCATTGCAATTCTAATTTTGTTCTAGTATTGAAGTATGTTGTGCGGAAGCATCTGAAGACATGCTTTTGGTTCAACTTGTGCGGAAGCAACCAAAGACATGGTCTTGATTCAACTTCTTGTGTGGAAGCAACAAAAATAAGATCAATACATAAGCGGAGACAAAATATGACAAATACAGAAATCGTCCATATAGTAAAAATACCGGTTTGGCTATGTTAGAGCCTACATCCGGTCTGGAGACGGTGAGGAAATGCACTAATAACAAAGGAGAACACAAAAGAGTTTTTAAGCTCTCACTACATATTCCAAAAACACTCAGAACACACACAGAGACTAGCCAAGAACAAGTCTCAGATTGTTGCTTGCAGACAAATACAGGAAAGAGATGGGGTTATTACTAAGATATGAACCAAACTCGCATACACAAGGGATCAAAGAGAAGAACTAACTCAGTCTTGCATCTACTGTACAACGAACAAAGTAAGAGAAGCAACTTACACCAGGACAGAGAACATCTCTAACAAATTGGTTGCTCTTTCCCAACATCATGATAGACAAAAGAGCTAGTTCATGCCACCGTCTTCCGAATGATACGGCAGCACAAAATCACAAATATAGTGCTCTCGGGGACACTTTCCTTTTATCAAACTGAAAAAGGAACCAAAATGTGCAGCCAACCATATTTTGTACACTAAGTCATGATAGACAAAAGAGCTTGCTCATATCGCCGTATTCCAAATGGTACGGCACCACAAAATCACAAAAATGGTGCTCTCTGGGAAATTTCCCTTTTATCAAACTGAAAAAGGAACCAAAGTGTGCAGCCAACCTATTTGGTGACATTAAACTCAGAGATGGTTATCCCCAAACTCACCAAAAAAGGGCTTCTCAAATTAAGCCAGTTTCCAACAAAGAAGATGCTCCAGTTGTTGTTACGAAACATAACAGGGATATCATGTACAATATATAGATAGAGGTAGAGGAGAGAAATAGAAAAGAAAAGGAAACAGCCAGTCATACATGGTTCTTCAAACTCTAATCCATGAGATGCCCATTTGAATTAGTTACTTTGTACTTTGTAGCACTTTGATTGATTTCTTTAGTTCTAATGCAACACCTTTTATTCTAATAATAAAGAGACCGTCTACATTTGTTACGTAGCACTTTTTCTCCTCCTTAAAAATGTAATTTAGTTCACGTAAGGTATCCTAGATCCCTTGATAACTTTTCCCAATCCATTAGCATCCCAATCACTACCTCATGAATTCTTGATTAGCCAAAACTCACAAGTACCTATATCATCAAGCTTCCTTTTCTACCCAAAACACTCCAATTTCTTTTCTTCAGTCTTCCAAGTTCCCTACCCAAGCAAAGTAACAGTATAAGTGGTCTCTTCTTTGAAACATGATCTAGTAAATGATCAAACTCCATGCATACATTGTCTTCGAAACTTGAATCTACGGACATGATTACCCATTACATCTCCATAGTCTTGTAGCACCCTTCTTAATCCTCATTCGATCCAACATGGTCTAACCAGGTGTACATCTCCTTAGTCTTGTATACTATTATAACGGGTTCACCAAAACATTTATAGTCGTGTATAGAATCTCTTATACTGCTCATTGGTCAGGTGTTGGTGTGAACATTCTTCAGCTCCCAAAACTTCTCCAACATTATGTAGTGCTTACATATAGTCGAAGAAAATGGCTGGAGTAGCCATGCCATCAGACAGATAAGTTAGTACATAACCATTTATCTCCCTCCATGGCATGAAGCATTTTTATTTTTCTTGGCAGGGTGTGGTTGTATTAGAAAGGTGTAGGGATTGCTTACTGCAAGGGCGCCAAGCCTCGCATGGATACTCTTGGTCTTACCGTAAGCGAGCCCAGTCTCTACTGTCTCGACAACCGCTTCAACATTTTAATAGCGTTCATCTCTCATTGACCTAACTCCAACTAACTCCAACTGTTTTGAAGATAAGTCCCACCTGATTCCAACTAATTCAGTTTATTTGGTTAATACTCCCCCCTCAAACAGAACTGGTAACTCCCAAGTTTTGTTTGCATCTGCAATGAAGAACCGGTGGGACTGTCATGTTCTCTATCTGCTGCACTTGATGCTTCTCGAGCTTGTAAAGATTGTTGACCAACATCAAAGACTCCAATATGTAAACTATGACGATGTTGAATAAACACTGGACTATGTAAACCTTTTGTGAATACATCTGCTACCTGTTCATGTGTTGATATGTATTGAACACGAAGATCCCATTTTTGAACTTTTTCCCTTACAAAATGATAATCTGTGTTCAAATGTTTAATCTTCGAGTGGAACATTGGATTGGAACACAATGCCAAAGCTGAAAGGTTATCACAATGCAAGGTAGGAGGTTGTGTAAGAACTTGATGAACATCCTTAAGCAGAGATTTAATCCAAAAGACATCTGCAGCACAATGTGCCAAGGCTTTGTACTCGGCTTCTGTAGAACTTCGAGATACAATAGCCTGTTTCTTTGATTGCCACGATATCATATTGGATCCCAAATAAAAAACATAACCAGTAATGGACCTCCTTGTGTTGATATATGCTGCCCAATCCGAATCAGAATAAGCATTGATTTGAAAATCAGAAGACTGAATGTATGTCAACCCACAGTTGTATGTACCCTGAAGATACCTCATAATTCTTTTCACCAGATACATATGAGACTCTGAAGGATTGGTCATATACTGACACGCTACATTCACTGAGTGTGCAATATCAGGCCTGGTAAAAGTCAGGTACTGCAAAGCCTCAACCAGGCTTCTATAGTGGGTAGGATCAGACAATGGTGTGCCTTCAGTTGTAAGTAGCTGTGAGTGAGGTTTGGAAGGTGTGGAGGTTGGTTTACACTGCTCCATTCCAGCCTTTTCCAACAACTCCTTTGTGTATTTTGATTGATTCACAAACAAAGACCCATCTGCATGATATTGAATCTGGATTCCCAAGAAATATGTCAACTTTCCCATATCTTTTAAATCAAACACAGTTGCAAGACTATTAATGACAAACTGAATTTTCTCACTATTAGATCCAGTTAAAATGATGTCATCAACATACAAGAGGAGTAAAATAACATCACTCTCATCCACCTTCACAAACAAGCTTGTATCAGACATTGAGGTTTTAAAACCAAGCGCAGGTAGAAAACTTGTAAATTTAGAATTCCAAGCTCTTGGAGCTTGTTTCAACCCATATAGGGATTTTATTAATCTGCACACATGACTTGGGTACTGTTGATCCACAGAACCTTGGGGTTGGTTCATATATACTTCTTCTTCAAGCTCCCCATGCAAAAATACATTTTTAATATCTAATTGTCTTAAATTCCAGTGGTATTGGGCTGCCAATACTAAAATAAGCTTCACAATTGCATGTCTAACCACAGGACTAAAAGTTTCTGAATAATCCAACCCTTGCTCTTGACTAAAACATTCTGCTACCAATCGGGCTTTGTACCTTGACATTGTCCCATTAGGATTTCTTTTCACTTTATAAACCCATTTACTGCCAATCACAGCTCTATCACTTGGAGGAGGGACTAATTTCCATGTACCTTGTGACTTTAAAGCATCATACTCTTCCTGCATAGCATTCTACCATTGAGACATAGTTGATGCAACTCTTAAGTTCTTTGGTTCCTCTACCTCATGTATGTCAGCCAGAAAAGAGAAACCACATGGTATATGACCATTGACATCTCCAATATCATCAGCTTTAAACTGAATATATGCTAACTCGGGTAATGCAACTAGACATGATGTGTAATCTCGTCTCATAATAGCACCTGTTTTAAGTCTAATTTGAATAGTATGATTGTGTGACTGGGATTGAATTTGTGCATTTGGAATAGACAGAGGAAGAATTACCTGAAGCTGAGATGGATCAAGGACAGGCAGCAAAGGAACTGTATGTTGAGAAGAGGAAAGAGTGTCTGTGGATGCTTGAGTTTCAAATCCCTGAGTTCTAGTGCCTGATTGTTCTAAAGAACTGTTGATGTGTGAAGTAGAAACTGGAGTTTGTGCATGAGTTTGAATTGCAGATAAATTTCCATTACCAAAAAATAAATCCATACTACCCTCTTAATGCATTGTATTCACATGAGCTGAATATATGTTTTGTACAGGAACTGGTACTACCACAGTGCTACATTGAAGTTAACTCGAAGTGACTCTCTGTCCTTCAACTTTACATTTTATCAATGCATAAGGAAACACATTCTCATCAAAGATAACATGTCTTGAAACAATACATTTTTGGCCTTGTACATTATAACAGACTCCACCCTTATATCCCATAGAATAACCCAAAAACACACATTGATCAGACCTAGATGGTAACTTATTTTCAGAATATGGTCTTAACCAAGGATATACTGCTGATCCAAATACTTTCAAATTCTGCAACTCAGGGTCTTTACCATACAATTTCTTATAAGGGGACACCATGGACAACACTTTGCAAGGCATTCGATTGATAAAAACAAAGCATGTGCACAGGATAATACCAAAAATCAAGTGGTAATGTAGCTTAAGCAAGAAGAGTAATGGCAGTTTCCACTATATGCCTATGTTTTCTTTCAACTACTCCATTCTATTGTGGAGTGTATAGACAAGAAATCATTTGTCCAATACCCTTTGCAGCAAGAAAAGCTTTAAAGGAATGACTTGTGTACTCACCCCCACCATCAGATTGTATACATTTAATAGCAACACCAAACTGTATATAAACCCAATTGTAAAAACTCACAAAAATTGCATAGACATTTGATTTATTATACAATGGAAAAATCCAGACATACTTTGTATATTGATCAATAAAAGTAACATAGTATCTATACCCCTCTATTGTTTTGACTGGATAAGGGCCCCATACATCTGAGTGCACCTTTTCAAATGGTGAGAAGTATCTATCACTGCTAGGAGAAAAAAGAAAGCCTACCCATTTTTCCTTTAATACAGTAAGTACACATACTATGATTCATATGTAACTTTAGTGGTATATTTGACTATTTCAACATGATGGACATGATTTCATTGGATGGATAACCAAACTGTTGATGCCACAGAGTTGACTTTACCACCTGTCCAAGAAAACCATAAGGCTGCTGAATCACAGACTGAACTCCTCTTGATTGCTTGATAATAGGGATTTGAAACAATTGTCTTGCTATACTCTTTCCTCTATACAGTATGTCCCTTGTCTTCTTGTCCTGCACAAAAAAATCATTATCATCACAAACAAACCAACTATGATTGTCAGCACACAATTGTTGTACAGATAGCAGACTTCAAGCAATTTTTGGAACATGTAAAACATTATTAAAAACTAGGCTATGAGAGTTAGTTTTAATAGTAGTTGCACCAGTATTTTCAATAGATAAACTTGTCCCATTGCCAACTAAAATTGTTTTAGAACCTTGGAATGGTGTAACTTGATTCAATGTGTTGATATCAGCAATGATATGGTGAGATGCACCAGTATCAACAATCCAAGCATCCTGAGGAATTTGTTGTTCTGCTTGCTAGGCTGTCATAGTTGTGAACTGTGCAAGTGGTTGTTGACCTTGGAACACATAATTCCCTCTGTGACAGCAATCAAGAGCTGAATGACCACGTTTTCCACAAATCTAACACTTCATTTGAAAACCAGTACTTGGTGTAGTAGCATTCCTGTGAAAACAATTAATAGTTGTATGTCCTCTCCTGTTGCAGATTTGACACTCAATAACATTTGAAGACCTGTTTTCTGTATTCCCATTCCACATTCGTACCAAATTGCCTTGTATTCCAGATGAAAAACCAGAAGAAGAATCTGTATTGTACCCTTTGCCTTGAAAACCAGCATTTGACTTGAAACTGTTATTACCCTTATAATTTGGCTTCGGTATAAATGGAGGTCTTGAGCTAGAATTTGAAGAGTTACCCATATAGCCAACACCATAATGAATTTGAGGATAAACAGTACCAGGAAATTGTTGAGGCATAGGAGGTTATGAGTATGGTTTTTGAAGCATAGGAAATTGTTAAGGCATATGAGGTTGTGAGTATGGTTGTTAAGGCATAGGAAATTGTTGAGGCATAGAAGGCTGTGGTAAAACAAATGATGATGGAAGTTGTTGATGCAGAGGAGGTTGAGGGTATGGTTGTGTGTATGGCTGAGAATAAGGCTCAATTGAATAGGGATATGGATTAGGAGTTAGGATACCCCCAGTTATTCCAGGTAAATGACTATGTCCTGTAGGATTAGACCCTGAAGTAGAAGAAGCTCCTGGGGTCATTTGAGAACCTTGAACATATAATGCAGAAGGACCATTTGACTCACCTTCAATTTCTTTTTCCGCCCCAAGCAACAAAGCTCGAAGTTCTTTAACAGAAATAGATGATTCTCTGGCTAATATCACTATTCGAATTATAGCATACTCTTTTGGTAAACCAACAAGACCAGCAATTATGACATCATTATCAGAAATGAATTCTTTAGCAACAGTTAACTGTTCCCTTATATTCTTCAATCTTAACAGATATTTATCAATTGAATCCCCTCATTTCTGAATTGTATGTAATTTTGTTTTTAAGTGATTAGCTCTAGAATTAGACACGGAAGCAAACCGATCCACAAGATTTGACCAAGCCTCGTACGCAGTCACACATCCAAGAACATATTCAATAGCCTCATCAGACAAAGTAGCTAATAAAAGACTTAACAGTGCCATATCTGTGGACTCCTATTCAATATATGCATCATTAGGATCAGAAGTAACTCCTCCTTCAGTACAAACTACAAATTTCGACGGACAAGCAGTAGTGCCATCAAAATGCCCAAACAATTTATGACCCCTTCAACACCGACTTAAACTGAAATGCCCATTTCGCAAAATTATCATCCTTCAACTTTATAGTGATCATTCCCAACAAATTTTCAAATTTGACAATAGAATTAGCCATGACTCCTTGATGTAAAACACACATTTTCAAGAATCACACAAACCCCCAATCTTTGCTATCCAGAAAGAAAATTAAGAGAGAATGAAACTCCCTTATGAAACTCCCTTTGCAATCAAGAAAGATTGAAACTTTCTTGAAGAAATCTTGAAATACAAGCGAAATCAAACACACAACATGCACCAAATTCTAAGATCGAAATCTTCTAATCAAGACTGAAACCCAATTAACCTTCTAATCAGGACTGAAACCCAATTAACCTTTTAATCAGGACTGAAACCTAATTACTCAACAGAAAAATTTACAATGTCACTTGAATTGGACTCTTCGATCGTGTGTAACAGCGGAAGAACTAGGGTCGACAACGGCAGTGAGCCAAAGCTGGCGATGATACCATATTAGCACTATTGAAATACAGAAATCTTAAGGAAGAAGAAACTAAAGGAATCAAAGAAGAAGAAAATAAGAGAGAAACCTTTCAGTGATATATTTTGAGTAAAAAGGAAATATTACATCATGAACCTCTATGTCTATAAGACAATGCTTATATAGAGACTATGTTGCACCTAACTCCAACTAACTCTAACTATTTTGAAGATAAGTCCCACCTGATTCCAACTAATTTAGTTTATTTGGTTAATAAGGGGACCACTTATGTTGTTACTTTGCTTAGTTGAGAAAGTTAGAAGAATGAAGAAAATGGAGAGTTTAGGGAAGAAGAAGAAGCTTGATGATATGGATTCTGGTGGCTAATCAAGAACTCATGGGGTAGTGATTAGGTGCTAATGTATTGGGAAAAATTATAAAGGGATCTAGGATACCTTACATCCATTATATTGTCTTTCCAATTTTTGAGAAGAAGAAAAAGTATTATGTAACATATGAAGACGGTCTAATCTTTTTTAATCCGAAGAAAAGGTGATGCATAAAAACTAAAACATCAATCAAAGTGCTACAAAGTAACTGAGTCGAAATATGGCATTTCATGAATTATAGTTTGAAGAACAATTTCGCGTCCGAAAGCTTTTTTGATATATGTAGTAATTAGATTTCATTATGATTGGTTTCAATGTTAAGCTATGACTCGTATTATATGATTTGTCAAATGATATGTATGACAATGAGATTGAGATGACTGCTGTTTTCTTTTCTATTTAACTCCTTTTTATTGACATTGAGATTGTAAGTATCTCATCTTCCTCTACCTCCACCTATATATGATACAATGTTTAAAATATCAGTAGAAATATTAATATGCAAATTTATAGAATCAATATCGATATTAGTTGCCTTGAGCAAATTTCCCTACAGTTCCATTTTAAATTAATCGAAGACCGATAACGATATATCAATCGGTATTTCCATAGATTTGAATATCAATATTTTCCACCGATAAAAAAGAGAGAGAGAGAGAGAGAGAGAGAGAGAGAGAGAGGAGATGCTCATAGTCTCAATATCAATAAAAAAGAGTTCAGTACATAAGGAAACAGCCATCCATCACAATCTCAATTTCATACAAACCATTAAACATGAGTCATAACTTAACATTGACAACAATCATGATCCAATTAGTACATATATCAAAAGAGCTTTCGGAAACAA
The DNA here is from genome assembly GCF_916048215.2 of Malus sylvestris. Lineage (NCBI taxonomy): Eukaryota > Viridiplantae > Streptophyta > Magnoliopsida > Rosales > Rosaceae > Malus > Malus sylvestris. Next base: position 21,715,288 of record NC_062271.1, read on the forward strand.
CATTGTTTTTCAAACTATAATCCATGAGATGCCATTTTGACTTGGTTACTTTGTATCACTTTGATTGATGTCTTTACTTCTTATGCAACACCTTTTCTTCAAATAAACATATTCATTTGTTACGTAGCACATTTTCTCCTCCCCAAAAATTGGAAAGGCAATATAGTAGATGAAAGGTATCCTAGATCCCTTGATAATTTTTCTCAATCCAATAGCACCTCATTCTTTTCTTCAGTTTTTCGTTCCCCACCCAAGCAAAGTAACAACATAAGTGGTCCATTTTTTGGAAACATGATATAGTGAAGGAACATAGACTCCAAGCCTATATTTATAGTTTTCAAAACTTTAATCCACAGACATAATTACAACCACCGTTGGACGCTCAGCAATGGCCTTTTCCATTAACATCTCCATTGTCTTTGAATTGATTCCACCCTCCTGTCCTCATTCGATCCAACATGATTAGGCCGGCGGAATTGTAATGGGTTTATTGAAACATCTATAGTCTTGTATAAAAGCTCTTGCTCTTCTTCGGTCGGGTATTAGTGTCAACAATTTTTTATTGTCAGGCATCCAATCTTATTTTTTGAGAGAACCATTCTCCAACAGCCAAAACCTCTCCAACATGACGTCATGCTTAAATATGAGGTCGAAGAAAACTGCTGGGGTAGCGATGCCACTAGACAGGTAAGTATGTAACCATTTATCTCCCTTTCATTGCATGACGTGTTTTCATCTTTCTTGACGATGTGCGGTTGTATTCGAAAGGTGTAAGGATTGCCTACTGCAACCGCTATGTCTCGCACATATACCCTCACTCTTACCTTGTAAGTGTAAGCGAGCACGACCTCTACTGTCTCTGCAACCGCTTGAACACCGTGCGAGTGTTCATCTCATGGATCTCTAAACCCCCTTGTGCATCATGTCAAACCAGCTAACTTTGTAGGTATATATGTTTCTCCTTATGTTAAAATAGGATACACGAGATCAAGGAGATGGAACGCTCTTGCAATGTTCAAGCGGTAGCAGAGACGGTAGAGGTCAGGCTCGCTTACACTTACGGGGTAAGACCGAGAGTATCTGTGACTTGGCCCTTGTCCGGTGATATGGTACTCTAGCCGTTTTCGTTGAGTTCATATGTAAACACGACATCATGCTGGAGAAGTTTTGGCAATTCTCTGAATAATAGGATCGGAGGCCCGACAATCAGAATTTGCTAACGCATACCCACACCAACACCTAACTGGAGAGTAATAAGAGTTTTATACACGACCAAATGTTTTGATGAACTAATTACAGTTCCACCTGGTCTAACCATGTTGGATCGAATGAGGACTAAGGAAGGTGCTGGTAATCAGAAGTCAATGAAGATGTTAATGGATAAGGCCATTATAAAGCATCTAACGGTAGTTGTAATCAAGTCCGTAGATTCAAGTTTCGAAGACTATAAATATAAGCTTGAGTCTTTATGCCTTCATTAGATCATGTTTCCAAGGAATGCACCACTCATGCGGTTACTTTGCTTGGGTGTGTTTTGCTTGGGTAAGTACTTGGAAGACTAGAGAAAAAAAATTGGAGAGTTTTGGGAAGAAGAGAAAGCTTGATGATACAGATAATTGTGAGAGGTCACATGTGGGGATGGATTGTCCTTGGATTTGAATGAGTGATTTCAACAAGTTGATGTGATACTCCAAGAGTGTTTGCACAGTGAATGTTAAATGGCTGGTGGCCGGTGAAGTAGTGATCACAACCCCCATTCTTCTCGACATCCTTCCTCTAGTGAAGGCTGCAAAACGCTTGTTTCTAAGTCATTCCAAGGCAAGTCTTAACCGTTGATTTCACGTACTATTGAGTAGTCCGGACTATTTATTTAGCTAGAAATTAAGGTAGGTAGTTAGCACACTACCACAGCAGAGCACAGATGGAACTAATTAAGTCCTTAACCTCCTACCTATTTCAAGGGTAGGTTCACTTCTCCAAAGTCGGGATGATAGGCTGCCGTCTTTCTCCTAGCTCATTCCTGGTGGTTTTCCCTCCCCGACCGCATAGCCACCTCCTTGAGTTAGCTTCTCCTCTATGAAAATTTTGTCCCACTCCAATTCAGCCCAAAACGCTTCCAAGGCAACAAGCTTGTGGAACACTGGAACCCTAATACCATTACGATAGGTTCAAAAGAAAAGACATTTAGGAAAAAGGTCTTGTTGCTCAAGCATGGAATTTGGCCATGGCCATTGTCCCACAGTGGGATACTTACGATGGGCCGCCTTTTTCTTTTTTGGTGAAGGACGATAGGCTACATATCTACTGTTGTTCATAGCCTTGTGACTTTGTTTAGCCTCTTATCCTTCTTCTTTTTCCGGTACTCATCTGATGCTCTAATGCGTTACATAGTGATAATTTGTCATAGTGGGAAATAAGAGAAGACACAACACAACCGTAAGTCCCGTGTGAGCATTAACATCACCAACAACCTCCATCGATTACATATGCAATGCACTGACACATGTAGAGCGTGTCTATAAAGGGACCTGGGCGATCCAAAATCCTTGATTGAATTTTCCCAGGGCTCCTGAAGTATAAGGTTGGGCCTCTTGCCTCTGGCTCTGGCTCTAAATTCCAGCTATGCAACGGGGTCCGCGTCTTCAGGAAGAAGACTACCACAAAAAAGAATAGACTTTTTTTAGGGTAAAAGACTGTTTACTACCCTCATGTTTCGTGGTTTTCAACATTTAGTACATCATGTTTTTTTCGTCTCAGAGTCATACCTAAAGTGTAAATTTTGGGACAGTCTCATACATCCGTTAGTCAAACTGTTAAGTTTTTCGTTAACTGTGATGTGGCGCACTGACTGGGCGCCACGTGTCATCCACGTTTTTTTTTTTTTTTCTTTCTTTTCTTTTCTTCTTCTTCCTTCTTCCTTCTTCTTCTTCTTCCTCCGATTGCAACTTTCTGTTTTTTTTTTTTTTTTTGCTTCTTCCTTTTCTTTCTTCCTTCCTTCCTCCTTCCTTTCCCCTTCTTCCCCTTCTTCATTCTTCTTCCTTCTTCTTCCTCCGAAATCTGGGGAATTTTTTTTTTCTTTCTTCTTCTTCCTCCTTCTTCCTTCCCCTTCTTCCTTCTTCTTCCTTCTCCTTCTTCTTCTTCTTCTTCTTCCTCCGAAATCTGGGGAAGTTTGTTTTTTTTTTTTCTTTCTTTCTTCTTCTTCCTCCTTCTTCTTCTTCTTCTTCCTCAAAAAAAAAAAAAAAAAAACACTTTTATCTTTTCTTCCTCTTCTTCTTCTTCTTCTTCTTCTTCTTCTTCTTCTTCTTCCGAATCTGCCCAGATTCAATTTTTTTTTTCTTCCTCCTTCTTCTCCTTCTTCCTTCCCCTTCTTCGTTCTTCTTCTTCTTCCTCTGAATTTGGGGGAAGATGAAAGTGTTTTTTTTTTTGAGGAAGAAGAAGAAGAAGAAGAAGAAAGAAAAAAAAAACATTCCCCAGATTTCGGAGGAAGAAGAAGGAAGAAGAAGGAAGAAGGGGAAGAAAGGGAAAGGAAGGAGGAAGGAAGGAAGAAAGAAAAGGAAGAAGCAAAAAAAAAAAAAAAAAAAAAAAACAGAAAGTTGCAGTCGAAGGAAGAAAAGAAGAAGAAGGAAGAAGAAGAAAAGAAAAAAAAAACGTGGATGACACGTGGTGCCCAATCAGTGCGACACGTCACAGTTAACGAAAAACTTAACAGTTTGACTAACGGATGTACGAGACTGTCCCAAAATTTACACTTTAGGTATGACTCTGAGACGAAAAAAACTTGATGTACTAAATGTTGAAAACCACGAAACATTAGGGTAGTAACAGTCTTTTACCCTTTTTTTTAAGTGACTTAGCCCAAAACGACGTCATTTTGGCCATGTATTTTAATGTTTTTTTAAAATGACCTGGTCCAAAACAACGCTATTCTGGCCAAGTCTTATTTTCTTTTTATTAAATTGATGTGTATCGAGAATTGATGGAGATTTAACGTTCATTATTGATATGTTTTATGTTCGGTCTGAATAGCATATTTACAAATAGGATTTTGCAGCTTGTAATGTTGTTTTAAGTATGATTTATGAATAAAATGTATTATCATTTAATTTTTCCATGTTATTTTTGTCTACAAATTTTTTAACCTTTATTATTGAGACCCTCAAGTTTAAAATATGGATCCGCCACTAGATACATGTATTCGTATCAATGACAGTATTAATCATATGGAGAGAGCAAGGAAGAGGAAAAAACAGGGAGGGAGGACTTAAGAAAATGAGAAATTGGGTGTAACACTCAAAACCCTTGCAAGCAATGATTTCTATGTTTGGTTTTAGCTCACATAATACGTTGCCAATCAAGCCATGATAAAGAAAACCCCAAACTGAAATTGCTTCATGGATCTCATAATAATAATAATTAAAATTAGAGCCTTAATTCAAACCCCAAAACTGAAATTGCTTCATCATGTGGTGGTAGAACCATTAACGATGGAAGAGAGAGAGAGAGAGAGAGAGAGAAAATTATGATTACCTTAATGATGAATCGAATCTGTGTTCAGAGAGAGAGCTATGATTACCAAAGTGATAAATCGAGTCTGTGTTTCGCCTTCAGTTGTTCGTTGATTGCCAATTAAACACCGTTTGTTTATCCAAAAAAAAAAATTAAACACCGTTTGAGAAAACACCTAACAAATCGCTGCTTCATCATTCATGTTAGCTAGAACTAAACCCTAAATTAAATTGCAAAAAACATAAGCAAAGAAGCTGGGGAGGTGGAAGAGACTAGAGAGAGCAATCAAACCTAAATTAAATTAACTACAACAAATAGAAGCAAATCGACTACCTTGCTCGTTTTGCCGTCGGATGATTCGATGTCGATATGGGACTGTAAGCAAGAAAGAGAAAGGGGATAGTAGATTAACTCACACAAGCTACATCGAGATAAGTTAGAAAGCATATGACTAAAATGAGGCAAACTGAGAATCCTTTCTCTCCGGTGTGAGAGTTCTCCATTGTGAGTGTGTTTCTCTCAGCGTGAGAGTTTAAAGTTGCTTCCTTAGTTTCTTTGCTGTTGCAACCAGATGCCCTCTTAAGGCCAACTCCAACCCATGGCTTAAAACCTATTTTTACCCCCCCCCAATCCATTCCAACCCAAATTCTAATTTGGACCTAAAACCTAAAATCTTAAAAAAAAAAAAAAAAGCCAAAAACCGGCCCATATTTAGTCCAAAAAATGATGTGGGGCCCACCATTGAGACTGAAACTTGGCGCTTGAGCGCCAGACTCCCCGGGAGATGCGCCCCATGCGGGCGACGCACCAAGACTGAGACTTGCATGGCCCCATCCATGTGGGCATGTCGGCCACGTGCGCTAGAGAGCCAACTACTCTTTTTAATCCAACGGTTTACATAAACAAGTCGTTGGTTGATCCAACGGCCTACATTCAAATTTTTTTTATATTTATATATTTATTGAATCCAATTACTAGGATCGAATAAAATCAAATTTAACCGTAAAAAAATAAAGATATAATGGCCCAAATTTAAATCCAACAGCTAAAAATATTTAACTCAAAATTCACCCAAAAACTCTATAAATACCTATGTTCAAACATCCACATAAAACTCACTTTTCTCCTACAATTATTCCAATTTTTCTTTCTACCGTTTCTTCCCATTTCCAAAATTTTCAAGATGGTAAAGGAGCATATTAGAGGTCGTAATTGGACCTTTGGGGAAGATGTTGCTTTTTTTACTTGGCATGGGTTTCTATTAGCGAAGTGGGTGTTGTTGGCCCGAATCAAAACAAAAAGGTTTTGTGCGGTAAAATCGTTGATAAGTTCAATGAAAACTCCAACGCCGGCCAAAGGGAAGGTGGTTGTGTTTACAATTGGTGCAAGGTTATCAACAAAGCGTGCACTTTAAGAAAGGGAAGCTTGGAGAGAGCCGTGGTTGACATGGCTAGTGGAAGGAGCGCCGCAGAAGTTGTGAGTTTCTTTATTGATATTTTATTTGTTATGTACATAATATTATTTTGCAACTAATTATTTTTCTGTATTTCTTGCATAAGGTGACAAAGTAATGACAATTTACAAGACAAGAACTACACCAAAAAATTAAGCTTTTAAGTTGCATCATGCTTGGAACGTCCTCAAGGATTGTCCGAGGTGAGGAACCGATGCGGACCAACAATGGGGAAGATTATTTCATAGTGAAGTCACACAGACAAATGATGTCAATGAAGGTGTCGATGAATTGACCCTAACTTCTTCTTTTGCAAGGCCCCCGGGAAGATATAAGCAAAATGAAGCAAAGAGAAAAGAGGAGTCCCAAGATCTGATTAGTGCACAAATTGCTACTGGATTTGCAAGATTGACCGAAAGTCATAGCTCTCGGGAGCAAGAAGCAGCCCGAATGTGTTTGGTCATTACGCACGAAGGAGATAGGGAGCAAGAAAGGTTCGAATGTAATTTCATGATGGAGGACCTCAACAAATACACTCCAGAAAGGAAGAATTTCTTACATGATAAGCAAAAGGAAATTTTGTGAAGGCATGCCACAAGGAGTATATTTCAAGATGATGATTCATCTCAAGGTTATATCCCAAGTCCATTACCAAGTTAAGATGGTGAATATCATTATTAAGTTTATGTAGTTTATGAATTATCAATTGTATTAAGTTTATGTGATTTATTAATTGTCGTTTATGACTTATTAATTATTGCATGTATTAAATTTATGGTTTATTAATTATTGTTTCTATTAATCTAGAGGCCTTCAATAATTATTGTACTTATTATTGCACACTTTGATGTACAATAGATGCTTTCAATAATTCAAACGGTCTTCAATAATTTTGACAACGTACTAGACAAAAGATTAGTCATAAGTAGACACTTCAATTTATTACTAGAAAATACCAACATAGCACATTAATACACCAACACTAACACATTAATACACTTAAGATTATCCATCATCAACGTTCTCTTTCTTGACGCCATATATGCTCAACCAAATCCTTTTAGAGTGTGTCATGACCTTGATGATCTTGAATTCTATTTAAACGTCTCATATACTCACTCACTATGACCTTATCATGTCGGGTCTTGTATGTGGTTGCAGCGAGATATTCAACATCTCTTGCTATAACTCTCGCATATGTTGGTCGGTCATCATCCATATCTTCGCCAGAATCTTCTTCAATTTCTACGTACTCATCTTCCACAATCATGTTGTGAAAAATCATGCAAGTCATCATGATTGAATGAAGGTCTTCCACATTCCATAATCATGCAGCCCCTCTAACAATGACCCATCGAGCTTGTATGATCCAGAACGCTCTCTCCACATCATTCCTGTGAGACTCTTGGTTATGCGAAAATAATTTATTTTTCGCACTATTGGGATCAGAATAACTTTTCACAAAAGTAGACCAACTAGGATAAATACCATCAGTTAAGTAGTAACCTTGCTCATGCCTATTACCATTTACCTTGTACCTCTATTCCAATGCCCATCTATTGACAACATCATCGAACAGATGAGAAGACCAAAGAACATTGATATCGTTATTTGATTCAGGAGCACCGAAAAATGCATGCCAAATCCAAGTGTCGTAAGATGCTATAGCCTTGAGCACGATGGTTGGCTTGTTGTGATGACCCTTAAATTGGTCAGCCCAAGTAGTAGGACTATTCTTCCACTTCCAATGCATACAATTGAGACTTCCTATCATGCCAGGGCAGCCTCTTTGTCTGCCTTGCATAGAAGCATCTTCAAGTCTTCACGATTTGACTTGTGGAGGTATGTGTCTCCATATATGGCTTCAATTGCCTTACAGAAGCGCTTAAGATTCTCAATAGCAGTACTCTCTGCAAGTCGACAATATTTTTCAGTTAAGTCTGCAGAGAACCTATTAGCTAGCATCCGAAATGCAGATGTGAGCTTCTGATGAGGTGATAGACTTTTTAGGCCTATGACATCTATCTTCCTTGCAAAGTAGTGGCCATCATGGACAACTGTGTTCAAGATGCTTTCAAAAAGCTCTCTCCTCATTCGATACCACGTCCGAAGATATCTTGGATGTTCGATGAAATAATCTTTCATCATTCGGTCGTGACACTCTTCTTTATCATGCTGCATAAATGAACGCCTGTGACAGATTCACGATGGCTAGATTCGACATAGTGCTCACATTACATAAGCGAGTTTGCAAATTCGGCTTCTTCGTTGTTCATTTCTGCATTCGCAGTTGCAAGACTTGCTTGGTATTGTACCATCTACATTGCCAAGCTACACTTTCTTCTATCACCCATTGATGAGATATTGATGATTTTGAGGAAACAAAAACACTTTGAAACTTGGAAGATTGGTGAATATGTTGTGTGATGATTAGACATTCAACCTATGCTTATATAAAGGATGATTAAAGGTTTGTGTTTCATGTGTGTAGGTTTGTGTTTCATGTGTTTCATGTGTTTTGTATGTATTTGGTATGTGTTTCGTGTGTGTCATGTGGGTTTGATTTATGTGCGTCAAGCTAATCAATTTATTTTTTATTTTTTTCATATCTGCATTTATTTTAAACTTAATAATCTTTGATTGTTAAATACTAACGCATAGTGAAGATTTATAATCAGATTTATTGCACATGTGGCATAATCTTATTGGGAGTTGGGTCCTATATATATTTTAGGAGATGACTTGTAAGAATAATATACTAGCATTTAAAGAATCCTATACAGGAATCCACATCAGCCTTTTAACGGAAATGTTGACAATCCTTGATCATAGGAGGCAATGAGAGACATAATTTGAGTTTTATTATATGAGAAAATTTGAGTCTAAGGGGCAAAAGTGAGAATGAAGAGTTTTAAGAGGTGTTGTTGTAAATAAGCCATTATAAAATTAAAACTCTTGAAACGTTGAGTGTTTTCTTATTGGTGTGTATTGGAATAGGCTTAAACTGACCGAAACAAGTTGATTAACAATGATTTGGTTTGGTTCTGTTCGGTTTGTTTTCAATCGTAGTATTGGTCAAAATCGATTCAAAATGAACTGTTAAGTACTAGTTGGATCAGGTATATTTTTTGTATCAAACCGAACCACCTCACCCCTTGTGGTCATGCAGTAGCTAGTAATGGTCATTTTTTCGTTACTTCATAATATTTGTACAAGAGATGAACACATTCATCCCATTCAAAATGGTAAAATATTAGTCTATTGTTCATTGTAAAATTGAAAAAGTACAAGAAATTGAAAAACTTTTTTTTTTTTGGAGAAGAAAGTGAGTTAGAAACCCCAAACAACCTAACTTAACATTAGCACAAGCAAAAAGCAGTGTAGCAACCCCAAGAATATCATTCATAAGATTTAATCAAGGCTGGGGATCATTGAAGACTAGTTGCCAAGATCCGTATTAAAACTCTAATTTGCCAACTGATGAGCAACATAATTCTTCACCCTAAAAACATGCTCCATCTCACATCTAACCAATTGACTCACCAGTACTTTGCATCTGATCACAATAGTATGAAGATGATGAAAGCTATCAACCAGATTTTGTTTGAACAAAGTGATAGCAGACGTGGAATCCAGCTCAATTTTGAGACCAGTAACATCTCTGTCAAGCACAAGTTGTAGTCAAAAGCATAAACTCTATGCTTCAACATCAATTGTGACATCCCACATCGCCGAGGAGAGTGATCCTTAAATGAATATTCTCATCCCTACCTAGCACGAGGCCTTTTAGGAGCTCACTGGCTTCAGGTTCAGTAGGAACTCCGAAGTTAAGCGAGAAGGAGGTCAGAGCACTCCCAGGATTGGTGACCCATTAGGAAGTTGTTCGCGAGTTCCCAAAAACAAAACTGTGAGGGAATGGTAAGCCCAAAGCGGACAATATCGTGCTACGATGTTGGAGCAGGCCCGGGATGTGGTGGACCCAGGCTAGGATGTGACATCAATAGTATATGTAATACCCTGAAAATTTTTATATATGAAATAGTTATTCATAATTATGAATATGTGGGAAAAATCGAAAATAAATCGATTTATGATTATGGAAATAGAATTGGAAAATTTTAAAGTTTTGTTTCCGAAAATTATTATAAGTTACATAAAGTGTTATAGAGATTTTATGTTGTTCATTGAGAAATTATATTAATTTATTTGAATCTAGTTTTAAATTAAACTAGTTACGAAGTTTGAAGTTGGAAATTAATTATTTAAAATCCGTCAACCTTTTTAGGTCATAATTTATATTTGAGATAAAAGCTCAACCTCACAAACACGTGGGCCCAAACCGTTCGTGAAACAGAGTTATAACGAAAGGGTTATTAACGTTTAAAGTTAGGGACAAAATGGTAAATTGGTCATTAATTTGGAAGGCTCTAGATTTCTGGAGAAATCTAATCAGCCATGTGCACGTTAGGGATTAAAAGGCGAGGAGAAATAAGAAGGAGGAGGACCAATGAGAGGGAGGACTGGAGGAAAGGAGAGAAAGGGGAGAAAGATGGGGAAACCGGGTTTTTCCCCAACCTGTGACCCGACCCGGCGTAATCTCCCAACTCTGGTCATCGTTGATGACAAGGTTGGTGTCAAAATGATCCTTACCTCGAGAAACATCGATCTCGCTTCCATTTTTGTTCGAAAATGTAGGCAAATTGGGTGGATTTTGGGTGAAACCCGTACAGAGGGGTGCACGGATTTGGCTTAAATTCGCCACAATCTGAAACTAACTCTTTCCATTTCCACTACCAAAACACTATCCTTAAACCCAGGAACAAAGCCCATGATTTGGTTAGGACGTCAGAGTTGTTTTGGAGCTGAATTAAGAACACCCAAAAATAAGGGTTCCGACGGTTCATAGACAATTTGAGGTGTTTTCCGGCCAATTTGGCTTTGGCCACAGGTATGAAAGTTGTTCTACTCATTAAGATCTACTTGACTTTAAAAGTTGGAATTTTTTGGAAAAAGTTGATTTTCCGGTTAGTCGAGGCGGCCGACTGCCACCCGCGGCGTCGCGTGTGGCAGCGACTGGCCAGTGGGCCGACTCTGCCATTTTTCATGCTAATTTTGATGTTCTAAATCCATAGTTTATATTTCACATGGTGGGTGAAAGTGTTTGGACTGAATTTGTGATTGTTGATCACTAAGATGTTAAAGTTAATGGGAAGTGTATGTGAACTACGAGAGGCTTGATCCCGCTCAAGGTTACGTAGGCAGTCTAACAGTGTTAGATGCAGCCTTAAATAATCGAGAATTTTATTTTTAGTTGAGAATTATTCTTAGATCGTAAATTTATTTAAGTGTAGTAAAGGTAGTAAATTGACAAATATAAGTGTTATGCTTTGCTAAGAGAATTCAGGTTATAGAACGTGTGGAATTAAGGAACTTAAGGAAATTAATGGCATATCACCGATAATTATTGCCGAAAATAAAAAATTTCGGGGCGGGGTGTTACAATATCCCTTTTTCCCAAATTAGCAGAAGGCCCTCCCAGCCAATCACCATTATGATCTCTAAGCACTCCACTTGCACCAATGTGACCGGAAGAAAACCTTCTTGAACCATCAACATTAAGATTATACTAAACAGTATCAGGAGGTTCCCAAGTAATAAAGATCAACCTTGTATTAGGTTTATTAGAAGAATGAATCGACACTTTAAGTAGAAACAACTCTTAAAATTATAGACAATTGGATACAAAGCCATGATAAAATCATTAAAAAAAACATGTTAATTCTTCCACTTCCACACAAACCAACATGTAAAAATGAAAGAAGTATTCTAGTCATAGCCATTAGTCCCATTTGCTCGTCTTTAGATTAGCCATCATCCAATCTTGAATACCAAGAATAAACAAATTGCGTAGTTGCCCAGGGATACCCATAATCTCCCAAAACACCTAGCTCTATAGTAATCCCTAAGAATATGAATAATAGATTTAGTATGGCATGCAGGAAGCAGAGCCAGTCCAGAGTTTTTTGGTATCCAGTGTGAAAGCTCAAAATGTGCCATTTTTTAATACGGAAACATATGTTTAAAAAAATATTTAGTGAGGGTTGGAACCCAATCGAAGCTAGGGGGCTAGGCCTCTTCACCAACATTTTGTAACTCTTCACCAACATCATTTTCTATCAAATTTTCAACCGACTTATTCTATGTAGAAAAAAAATTTATTAAAAGATCCTATTAAACTTTCGGCAATTTCGTTATCCTTTGCCTTTTTTTTCTTTTCATATTGCCAAAGAGTTGTTCTCTAGAATACATGGTTTCAATAATTTGTTTGCCAAAAATTACCTACACATGATATAACAAATGAGGCAGAACTTATGAATTCAAAATAATGATGCAAATATAATTTGAAAATAAGTTTTATTGCAAAACTTACACTGGAACTTACAATTGACTTACTGATGATTAAGTCAGCAAATAAGAAAATGAGTGATGAAAAGAATATTGGTGCACGCATGCATTCTTGACATTGGAATATTAAAAGTGTTTACAATTTGATTTCATTAGGTACAGTGTAAACTCAAAGAAAGCTTTTACTGAGAAATTGTGGAAATTCCCAACTTAAAACTTTCTCCTCCGTAGTCCACTTCTTATAGACTTGCTTGGAAAAAGGTATTTGAAGACTTGCTTTTTACTATTTCATGAATAATGAAATTTATGGGAATAGTTGCTGCTTTTACTATGGAAGCACGAGATAGATGATTGAATAACTCCACAGTAAAAGCAGTTATTCCAACAAATTTCAATGTTCATCAATAGTGAAAACAAGTCATCATTCATCAAATAGTAAAAAGCAAGTCTTCCAATACCTTTTTCCAAGTCTGTAAGAAGTGGACTACGGAGGAGAAAGTTTTAAGTTGGGAATTTCCACAATTTCTCAGTAAAAGTTTTCTTTGAGTTCACAATGTACCCAAAGAAATCAAATTGTAAACACTTTTAATTTTCAAATGTCAAGGATGCATGCGTGCACCAATATCATTTTTTTCAGTCATTTTCTTATTTGCTGACTCAATCATCAGTAAGTCAATTGTAAGTTCCAGTGTAAGTTTTACAATAAAACTTATTTTCAAATTATATTTGCATCATTATTTTGAATTCATTATTTTCATTATGAAGAATATTTTCATAACAACGGATTTTGAATGACATAAAATCCTTACTCACAGTCAATTCATGAAATATCTCAAATTCAAGGTAAATACAGACCAATCATTTGTTCAATTCTTTCTATTTGTTTATAACAGTTGTTTTCATGGCATATTTAATACTGGTTATCCTCCACATCAAATTTCCAAAATATATATATGAGAATGGAATTGTTATCGGCACTCCAAATTTCTTATTATACACTCCAAACTTTCTATATTTAAAAAGAAAAATACACTTGTGATGAGTGTAGAATGAAATTTTTAAAGTGCCAATAACACTTCCCTTTGAGAATACATGAAACAACTAATTGTTTTCTACATTTTATCCCCCTCTATTCATCAGAGAGCAGATTCTCCTTGCTAACCGACCAGTGCGCAGATTCTCCTTGCTAACCGACCAATTAAGCACTTTCAACTTAGTGGGCACATCCAATTTCCATACACAATCTCAAGTAGAGTCAATCCACCTCCCACCACACAAATAAAAGGAGATTATACGCCGAACTCACTGGTAGACGTACCTTTCCATACTAGCACCAATCATGACAGCAGGACAACGAATAACTTAATTTTAGAACCACCTCATCAGGCCGTCCTTGAAAAAAAAAAGGATACATTTGAGCTAATTTTATTGAAATTCTTGGACGTGTCACGATGCTTCTTCCGATGTGTTCAATGGTGGACCAAATCTTTTTTTGAACGCTGATCTTGGTTTCTTTGTTTTTCTCTATGTTTTAAATTCGAATTAAATGACAAAGTAAACCTAGTTGCTACAAAAATTGTGTTCTTTACTAACTTGGTTGCTGCTACAAAATATCAAAATTGTATATGTATAAAATGCTGAATCATATGAAAGCACCGTTTCTCATTTCTTGCACCAGTACTTTTTACTTGTTTTGTCAAGTTAAAATGTAGTGCACAACCAATTTACCAAGTCCAAGATGCATAATAATGCGATTTCACATTCCCAGTTTGCGGTATCCCACAAAGTCAAAGATGGGATATGATTTCTACATATCTTTCTCCTTCTACGTACTTTTGTTAATTGATTCTTTTATGATTCCTTCAATTTGATAGCTAAAAATACACCGTGATGTAAGGAAAAAAAGTCTGAAAATCATTTTTGTTCATTTATTATGTGTATTTATTCTTGAAGTTTAATCAAACATGGAACCCAAGAATCATGTGCAAAACCATATATTTCCATGTTAAGGTAATCTCAATTTCTTTTCTAGTCCAAAATTCAATTGAATATATTAAAGTCAAGCTTATCAATATTTTGACGAGGATGAGTGTCCCACATCAATATACTTAATGGACAAATGAAATATGCATGTCAAATATAATAGTTTGACAGAGAACGTGGCCAGTTGTTAATTCGATCCGATGTCATTTTAAAAAATTTAATATCAATCATTCAGTATGCCTGCTCAAAAAAACATTATATCTAAACTGACAAAACTCTATTTGTTAATTAAGTGAAAAGACAATTTCATCTTGTATTAGTAAATAAAATCACATAGTAATATAATTTCATACAAATTAAATTTTGCTGTTTTTTTTTTTCTTCCCTACATCTCTTGGAATCGTAATTTTTTAGACTTCAATTTCCTTGTTGATGCGGTCACTAGTTTAGGAATTGGTAGTTAAATACCCATATTTGATGGAACTAGTTGTACTCGTGGTTTTGCTCTCTAATGAATTTTCTTTACTGATAATGTGTACATTATATATATATTAAAATTAATAAAATATTGCTTCACAAACAAAATGTATGGATAGGCTAGTTGTATATAAACAGACAGCTTTGATAGATTCGAGTCACCAACTTTTCAGTTCATTCTGAACTATTAAGCGTTTTTCCTTTTATATAATCACTGTAAGGTGACAAAATACTTGCAAAACAAAATAAAATGGCAAGTTTCGACAGCCAAAGGTGGTCTCTAAAAGGTAGAACAGCACTTGTTACAGGTGGAACCAAAGGCATTGGGTTAGTAATCTTCATCTCTCAAATCTCATATGGCTATTTCTGTTTTTGCACTCAAGTTTTTCTTCATGTATTAGATTTGCCGTTGTAGAGGAGCTTGCAGGACTTGGGGCAACCGTACATATGTGCGCTCGAAACGGAGAACTGCTCCATGAGAGGATTCAAGAGTGGAAGAGTAAGGGGTTTGAAGTGAGTGGTTCAGTTTGTGATCTCACATCTAAAGATCAGAGGGAGGAGCTCATAAGGACTGTCTCATCTGTTTTTGATGGCAAGCTTAACATTCTTGTAAGTTTTATTTCACTGCCGTTGTTATCTTCTTTCTCTCTAACTTTCTTTTAACTGACTATTGTATTAAGGCTAGAGCTTAGAAGAACAAAGATAAAGATGGGGTTTGACTTTGCTATAAATGACGCCCAATTCTTCTCCAGCCTTAAAAGTTACACATGTATTAAGTGAAACTTACATGGGACAAATTCATCATCGTGGTAGTACTTTGTTCCAGTAATGTATTGTTATGTGAGTACAAATTTACACATAGCAATGGATAATTGGACAGGGAAATCGTGTGGTTGTGTACTTGTCTCATTTCTCCTACCTTATTAGACCGAAACGCCAAGTAGTGGTTAACTAGCCTCAGTTTAATGTGAAATTTATTTTGGTGCAGGTAAATAATGCTGGAACAGTTACTCTTAGGAATGCTACAGATTATACTTTAGAAGATTTCTCAACTATGATGAGCACCAATGTAGAATCTCCCTTCCACCTTTGCCAACTTGCACACCCTCTCTTGAAGGCCTCAGGAAATGCAAGTATAGTATTTGTCTCCTCAGTTGGTGGTATGAAAGCTCTACCTAAAACATCTGCCTATGCAGCAACCAAGGGTAAGTACTTTCGATCAAGACAATGAATGCGTCAAACTCGACCATTTCCGTCTTTCACAACTTACGGTGTCATCTGTGCATTCCCAAGTCTGTATCTGTACAACATAAATCATCACCTAAAAAGCCTTTCAATAATTTTGTTATTGCCATGTTACAGGAGCAGTGATCCAGATTGTTAAGAATTTGGCATGTGAATGGGCAAAAGACAACATTCGCACAAACTCTGTGGCTCCATGGGCTGTCAACACCGGAGTAAAACCCGACTCTGTAAGTACCTAACCCTATTCGGCCACCTATATATGATTTTTTAAAACCCAATAGGATCCTCTCGTGATCTTTTTTGTGAAGATCTTGGGGATATATGAATCGTATTCATTGATCATATATCGTGTAATCAGTTTTGTCAAGTACTATGTGTTTAATTTTAAATAAAAAAAATTTAAAATGATTTTTAACTACACAATGTACGATAAACAGATACGATTCATAGATTTCTAAAGTTCTCACAAAAAGAATCCAAGGAGGATCCAAATTCTTTTAAAACCTTGTGTTTTGTACTTGCCCAAGGAAAGTGATTTATGTACACTTCTTTTTCCTTGAACACACCTTATCTTATGTATGTCTCTAGATTTTCATTCACAAACTAATATTTTAAGGTTTGATTGCACGATCAGGATGACCATTCGGATGATTACAGACGGCTAATAGGTCGAACTCCCATCTGCCGCCCTGCACAGCCTAATGAAGTTTCATCGTTGGTGACTTTCCTTTGCCTTCCGGCTGCTTCTTACATAACTGGACAAGTCATTAGCATCGATGGAGGATTTACAGTTAGCGGTTTCTAGCGTACTCCCAGAATTTATTTTTTAAATAAATTCCAAGGGTCATGGTCAACCACTCTAAAGTAAAATGAAATGTTGTTGACTTAATATTTGTGTAAATTTTAATTCAGTTTACGAGAATAAAGTTTATGCCTCAGTTGGGTTTGTACTTCTTTTGTTTCCATAATCCGTTTATGCCTCATTTGGGGTTGCGCTTCTTTTGTTTCCATAATCCGAATAGGGATTGGTTCCAGCTGAAGTACGGAAAGTTAGAACATTTTCTTATTTAATTATCATTTCTGTGTGACTATTAAAAATTGCACATTACATAAACTTTTACTTCATATTCTTTATAACGTGTAATGTGGAAAAGGATGAAATTGTATATTAAAAAAATATTGAAGCGATCACTTAGTACAATGGTCTAGTAATATTATTCTTCACTTGTTAGTGAAATGTCTTAAGTTCGATTATTGTCAAAGGAGAAATTGGACTACATTATTATGCCAAATTTATTGTAAGACTTAGCTCACTATCCCAACTCCTTAGTGTTGATATTATCGTTTATTTAAAAACAAAAAAAATAAAAATAAAAACATGAAAGTGATGCATAGGTTATATACAACGTGGGATCAATCTATATCCAAGAATCAAGCCTATACAGAAAATTGCTTATTCTACAGTCCTATAGTTATGGAATTACAATGAATATAAAAATGTCAGACTCACAACTTTTGATTACATCCTAATCAACTTTACTTTTTTTTACCTACATCATTTATTTAGTTTTGTATATATGGATGACTAAACGATCTTCAATTTAAATGATTTTTTGTATGAAGGATTTTTAAATGAAAATTAAAAGATTGAATGGTTGCTAATATGAAATTTTTATGGTGATGGTACATTATTTGCAGGGGGTTGATGTAATCATTGTAATTATTTTTCGGCAAAAAATCAGCTTAAAAGGAAATGACAAAAAAATCTCTGCCGTCCCTCGATCTATCAATTTGAGTGGGGCTGATGATCTATGGCACCGGGGCAGGCGGGCCGAAGGGGGACAGTTTCGGCTGGTCAATATCCGTTAGCATGTCTTATTCAAGCTTTTTCTTTGTTTTTTGGTTCCAATAATTCAAGCTTTTGATTAAACTAGAGGAATTTATTTATTTTTAAATAAAAGGTTGGGATGTGAACAAAAGACAGAGAGAGGAATGAGGTGCCAACTTGGTCAACTCACAAGTTTTTATAACAACTTGGTGAGGAAGAAAAAATTAGTGAATAAAAGGAGTCTGAGTAGCAATTAAGGAAATGAAAATAAAGTAGAAGAGGATAAACATATAATTCTCTTTGTCAATTATTAAAACCAAAAGGTCCTCTAAGTTGAATAAATCAAAGTTCAGAATATAAACATTTCATGTGGTTTTACATTTGGTGCCAAATGAATATGTCCTTTAAAGTTTGACTCGGCCAAAAGAGGGCCACTACACTGTTTGACTATCTTGTACTTAATTTAATATGTGGATCTCAATCTGGCGGTTCGTTCAGCATGTGATATATGTACACACGACTAGGTTTCGTGTATATATATCAATTTAAAAGCAACTTTTTATCATAAAAAATTATTCCAGAAAATGGCCATTCTTTTTGTTCTTTAAGATTTTATTTGATACGGTTAAGTACCAGTTTGGTACTGTTTAAATTTGTTTTAAAGTAGGGGTAAAAAAAAAGCTGGCCTGAAAATTGTGTTTGGTAACAGATCAAAAGATAGCTTATTTCCGAAGTTACGGTCAGAAAAAACTAAATCTGAAAGGAGGCTTTGAAAATCGGTTTTTTTTCTTCTTGAAAACAAGGGTGAACAGTGTGTTTAATGATAGTTTGTAAATGCCGATCCTACCCTCTTTTTGTCTCTCCATGACACTGAGATACATCAAACCAACAAAAAAATTCATCTTCCTTGCTCAGGTCGCGTCGTCCTCTTCCTTGCTCTAGTCGGCAACTCCAGTTTTAGCAATTATTTGGAACCAACTAAATCTACCAAATTATGCACCCATCAATTAAAATTTAAAGACGAAAACTCACAGAGGAAGTAAATAATTAAAATATTGTAAGGCAACAAATCATCTGGAACTATTCTCACAACTTTGATAGAGAATGGCAGAAGGAATACGAACCTGAAACTTCATTCTCTTTGCTTAAATGGCAGGAGAGAAAGATTCAAGAGTCCAACCCCTTTTCGAACCCCGACCTACCCTCTTCACCTAATTTCCTCCCTCACAATGAACTCCCCATCCCACCCAATCCCCTTTCACCCGATGCAACCATACCCAAAACCCAACCCCCTTCCCCCGATGCAACCTACCCAAAATCCAATATTAATATACTGGGTGAAAAAATTAATGGGCATTGGAAATGCTAACTTTTTTGGGAGGTAAAGGTGGGTATGATGTCGATATTGAGAACGATGCTATTTTTTTTGTTTTTTTTGGGGCAAATGAAAACGGAGAAGATGAAATTAAAGAACATGAAGACGACGGAGGAAACGAAGAATAAAAAATGCCTGGAGAAATTATAAATAATTATTTTATTATATTATTTATACAATCATATTATTTTCAGTCACAATCAGTTTTATATAAAAGTTTACTAAATACTTAAACACTGTTTTTTTTTTTATCAAAAGCACTTTCATAAAAAAAAGTTTACCAAACATTAACTGTTTTAATTTACAGCTATTTATTCTTACAATACAGCAGAAACAGTTTTTTTTTTAAAGCACATTAATACTAAACTAACCCTAAGATTGTACGGTGGAATGGACAATCAAATGCAATAAAATGTTTATGAGTAACGTGTATGTTGAAATGAGTTAGTCTATACTCTATTGTACCCTTTATTTTGAGCGATGATTTCGTAATGCAAGCCCGAGAATAAGGCTACCCTAAAATTGTAATAGGTTGTACACAACGTTTCACCAACCTTGTTAATTATAACCTTATTATTATTATGTAACCTTGGATTGTAAACTGTTATGATTATATAGCTGAACCTTATCTTTCTTGTAATTCAAACATTCAATGTTAAACGTGAAGGTATGGAGTTGATAAGTGAATAAGAATGGATGGGTAATTCTATGACGTCCACAGGTAATTCGATTAAAACAATGGTTAGTCTGTGGTATCCAAGAAAATAAAAGGTATCGGTCTGTTTTAATTTAAATTATGATTTGTAATTTGATCACATTCATGCATAACAGCCTTGATAGTGTATTAGTATGTCCACAACATAAACACTAACCTTGTTACAGTAACAACAATAATCATTTTGTGCTATTGATTATAACCTTAATTAACATTGTTATGTAAAGTTGAACAGTAAACTTTGACGATTATAGTGTTACTTTTCCTTTCTTTTAATTTAGACATTGAATGTTGTTGGACTACCGTTAAATGTCAAGGTAATAATCCGGAAAGTGAATAATGATGATAGATAATTCCAAAACATCATGTAGTACTCGATAAACTTTGTTTTTTTTTCCCTAAATACAAGAGGTATTTCACATTAAATTAATTGAAATTGCTGCAAGGAAGATCTGAACTTGGATGCACATTAGAGGGGAGGGGAGGGAAGAGGGGGGGGGGGATTTATTCACCCTGGTCAACATCACTGTACATATCTGCAACTTAGTTTTCAAAATAGAAAAATGAGTAATCAAAATTGCTAAAAAAAAATTGGGAAACTTCTCATAATCTAGCTAAGATAAACAATGTACAAAGCTAACTCAAAAACAGAAAATAAATCAACCCTAATTGAACAAGAAAACCTAAAAGTCACAAGGAAAGAAAAACTAGATATTTTTTTCCTCCTAAATGCTAACTTAGAAAATACAGAGAAAATACGATGTACTGCCATAATTTGCTCGTACACTACTTCATGAGTTCCTGACAAGAACAATAAATCTAAATTTCACATTTAATAGAAGAAGTGAGAGAGATCTTCAACAAACAAGAAATATGATAAAAACCTGTTGACCCTACAAATGACGAAACCTACATGCGTTCCAACACGCAACCGAGCTCGGTTGGGTGAGAAGAATGGATGTGATGGTGTTGTTGAATGCGTTGCTAATTTTTGCGCCGAAGCGGTTACGGCCGAGGAAGGAGCACTTCTCGGCCTTGGATTTTGAAACCTGAAGACAAGGTTACTAGAACAATGGGAAGTTTAATAATTGCTTTGGCTTTCGCTATTCCGAATAAGGGTTAACTAGGGAACACCTCACTTCGCCAAAGCTGATAAGATGACCTCTTGAGACAAAAGAATAGAGAATTATTCTTCCGCAAAGACTTGTATAGATAACCAAAACAACCAATTGCATGCTGTTCGCTAATTCGAACGAAGGTGCTCCTGAATTGCTTAGCTCTACAGCTCCAGTGTTGTTAGTCCAAACTGAAGATGTCTCCAGTTGTCAACACAATGTTGTTCACTTGTCCGAAATGAAGATATGTGAATGGGAGGGTTAGGATAATTAATATTTTTCTAAGAAAATGTAAGAAGGTTTCACGTAGAGCGTTTTGAGTTGTTTGTTGAAGGGGGCGTCTTCCGTTGTAGAACCTTCTCTATTTATGGTTGCATTGATGAAGCCCTTTCATAAACAAGCCCACCGAGGTAGAGTTCTGATGGGACTGTACCTGCTAGGCATCTCCTTGAATGTTCCCCTTATCCTTTAGTGGCCAAAACTTCACCTCCAACCATTCTCAGCCTTTTTAATCTAACTAGGATTCTGAATCTAATTTAGTCACGATACTTGTTCATCTTTATCCAATTACGAGGGCATTCTTATCCTTAGGATAATTTTTATTTAGTCCACATCTCAATCTTATCTCTGGCAATCTCAACCGAGCCACCCATACTTGGTTTCTTCACAATCCTTCCTTCATGAGGACTCGGTTTAATCGAACCTTTTGGTGGGCTCAATGCCTAGTGGCTTGAAGGATACATACTGGGCAGAGAACCGTGGTTCTCAAGTTAGCCCATCTCTACTCAATATGTTATTTTAGGCCCAAACATAACCAAAAAACCATATGGGAGTTTAGAGACAAGAAACCAAAAAAGAGTAGGATTTATGAATAAATTTTGGCATTATATTTCCAATTAAACTTGCTTTCATTACTATTTTCATACAAGAATGCTATATAAATTGACAATTTGCTTATTATTAACAATGTAACATGTTGAATTACAATCTAGAAATTGGATGGACTGATGTTTATCCATAGGAAATAATAAAAGAACTGTTGAGATTTTAGATGATATGTGATCAGATAGACTGATTTCGCAGCCTATACATTGAAAAGTTTAGTTCGCTAGAAACCGCTAACGGTAAATCCACCGTCAACGCTAATAACTTGTCCATTGATGTAAGAAGCAGCAGGAAGGCAGAGGAAAGTGACTAGAGATGAGATTTCATTAGGCTGTGCCAGGCGACGGATGGGGGTTCTACCTATTAGGCATCTGAAATCATCAGAATGGCCGTCCTGACAATGCAAAATCAAGTTCGAGTGTTAAATGAGATATGCCTAAAACATATTAATTAAATTGGTAAGATACAAAGGACTCAATAATATTTAGGTAGAGAGGGGATGGATATTTACAGATTCAACTTTAACTCCGGTATTGACAGCCCATGGTGCCACAGAATTAGTACGAATGCCGTCCTTTGCCCATTCGCATGCCAAGTTCTTTGAAATTTGGATAATCGCACCTACAAAATATCAATGAATAGGAATGTTTAGAGGTTTTACAGTTAATATTAATAACATACATTATTTATTTATATTTGTAAAATTAATTACTCACTTTTTGTTGCTGCATAGGCAGAGAGTTTTGGAAGAGCTACCACACCGGCAATAGATGCCACAAAGACAATGCTTGCATTTCCAGAGGCTTTCAAGAGAGGGTGTGCAAGTTGAGAAAGGTGGTAGGGTGATTCAACATTGGTTTCCATCATACTTGAGAAATCTTCCAAAGTGTAATCTGTAGTTCTTCTAAGTGTGCAAGTTGCAGCACTATTTACCTACATTTAGCACCATATGTAGCAATGTCAAAACCCATCATTATATTAATTAAGCTGTAAGTTAAGGTTTAAATACACTAATTAGTCATATATAAATTAGCTTACGAGGATGTTCAGTTTGCCATGAAAAATAGAGGAGACAGTTTTTATGAGGTTCTCTCTTTGTGCTTTAGAGGTTAAGTCACAAACCGAGCCAGTCACTTTGAATCCCTTACTTTCCCATTCTTGAAGCCTCTCAAGAATCTGCGCTTCGTTACGGGCACAGGTATGCACGGTTGCTCCAAGTCCTGCTAGCTCTTCCACTATGGCATACCTGGAAAAAAAAATTGCATTTGCAACATTAAGAATAATGTACAAACGAAATGAACTGATCTGAATTGTCAGATTAATAAACAACAAATAAGGGAAGAAATGGCGAATTTTTAGTTACCCGATGCCTTTAGTTCCACCGGTGACGAGGGCAGTCATACCCTTTAGAGACCATCTTTGGCTGTCGAAACCTGCCATGTATGTTTGCTTGATCTGAAACGAAAGATGCTTGTGCACTTCAAGTGCTAATTGAACAGGTGATTAGAAAGCTGTGTATAGTACCGAAGGCTGAAGAAGAATTAGATGTGGATATGAAGATGATAATCTATGGAAGCTAGCTGTGGGTATATATAGCAATTCTTGCTGCAACCAAAATATTAAACTAATAAGAAGAAAGTAGCGAACAGCGTGCGCAGTGGCCGTACTTAGGCTGAGTCAAATTTCTTGTTAATTAGAGATCGTCAATTCAATACAGTGATGGGAGCAAATAAGCATATTGAACGTCAATTCTTTGTATTATTCAACACGGAGGAAGGGTTTTTAAGATTACAAGTGTGAACCATGAAGCTTTAATTACTGTTGGTGCCGAAAGGTCATCGTCCTTACTTCTTAGGTTATGTAGCAGGTATGCGCTCAGTCAATTTGCTTGGCCTCCCTATTTGTGATAGCTTTGTGTGAGGATATTGGTGTTAGGTCTACCATATTTGCGACAGAATTTCTCTCGGATTATTTGTTCTACTTGTCAGTTATGTAATTGTATAGGAGTTTAAAATTGTTTGCGATTTGACACCTCTTATAATTGGTTGTAGAGTTGAGTTATCCGAAATGTGAATCCGTTGGTATGTGGCATATGCAGCTTTAACTTCAAATACAGGAATTTTTTTTTCTGAAATGTCATATGAATTTATGCACATTTTCAAATTTTTATATGAACTAAAATTTTAAGTGAATTGTCATGCCAACTTTTCGAAATCATTCATTTGTCATATCATTCTAATTCTGTAAAGTTTTCCATCTAAAATAAGTCAGGCACATAACTTGTGTTCAGAGCTACTTTGGACATTTCAACATCTCACTTCGTTTTTATTAAGTTGCCTTCCACGAAAATAATTATAAGATTTCTTAAAAAATAATCCAAATGGTTCCACCAATACCGTGTATGATCTTCAACGCGCGTACGCTAGTAAGACCAGGTCCATTAGTGGGCTCTAAACTGGGGTCAACAACTCAATGGTCAATTATACCATATGCATGGCCTCCACTTACCTTTTTCTTCTGTTTTTTTATAGTGTTCACTTACCTAATTATTTGTTTGTATGAATGGATATGTTATATACAGCCGTCTAATCAATAACATAATATGACCCTTTTTGCATGCACCAAGAACACTTGTTATATATATGCTCATAAGTAATAAACACTTATTATACATATTTACAATATCAAAGTCAAGTATATACTACTGTATATATATAATGGAAATTGTTATTTACACTCTAAAATTCTCATTCTACACTCCAAACTTTTTATCTTTAGAAAGAAAAATACACTTCTGAGGAGTGTAGAATGAGATTTTTGAAGTGACAATAACATTTCCCTGTATAATAATAATATGACCCTTTTTGCATGCACTAAGAAGTAAGAACATTTGTTATATGCTCATAAGTAATAAACACTAATTCCTTTTGAATATGAGTACATAAAAACACTATCAAAGTCAAGTATGTACAACCTTACATATAAGATGCTCGTGAATTTAAGATCTTCTTTTCACAATAAGACATGAGCTCATTTATCACAATAATTTTATCACGGACTTTAATGATGTGCATACGATAAAAGGTGAACAATTACCACGCCCTTGGTCAACATGTTGATGTTTGCCTATAGTCATGCCTGGTTAATCCGTATTGGGTGACCATACACATTTTAAGAGTGACTATACTTGGTTAATCCGTTTTGGGAGAATCATACACACTTTAGAGATGGTTCTGCTGAGTTGGTCCAGAATTTTCGATTCTTATAGGAGTTGCTCAAGGTTTACACTTGTATTTGTAATCTATGGCTACAGTGATTTTGCTTTGAAATCCTTTTAGAGAGATACGGCAGACTTTACGAAGATTGATTTTATTAAATTTATGATTTAATAGTGATCTTATTGATGTTGTTACATGTTAATATACTACCTCTTTGGCTCATTGACATCTAATCAATCAATACTCGTACTTCACACTGGATCGTGCGGTTAGAAATCTCTTTCAATTTCTTTTTTCTTCGCAAAACCTGATGCATCTCCTTCTCTCCTTTTTCATGTTCATCACTACTTTGCACAACCTCCTCTCTATGCCGTTCGTCAACACTGGTTCTCTGCAATTTTTCCTTCCCTGTGTTCCTTCCTTCGTCTCTAAATCTCAAATGACTAAAAGCAATTTTCATTGTTCTCCATGTTTGGTCGCTAAGAAAATTTAACTTTACTGATTCAATTAACTCTTCACAATTTTGGGATTCCCATTAATAAAAAAGGTAATTGGGATCTACCAGTTTGATCATTAGATGAGAAACTAAACAGACAATGACTACAAGGAACAAACACTAACAGCTAAAAATACATAATTTAACAAAGGGGGTTGCAACAGACCCAAAAACACATAAAAGGGTCTGAATTTTTTTCCAGAATATGTATGCGTTGAGAGAGATAAAAGGTTGAAGAAGGTGATGAACTGAAAAAAGGAGGGGAAGAGATGACTCAGTTGTGCGAAAAAGAAAAAAATTATTGAAAGAGATTTATGGCCGCATGAACGGCGAGGGATTTGATTGATCCCGACATATTCCGAGGCAAGGATACCGAGAGAATCTCAGTCCAATAACTATCGGTAATATAGTAACTAACTATTACTTTTTCTCACATTTATCTCTCTAACGCATATCATTTGAAATTCTCTATTACATGTTTTTTTTTTTTTAACAAGCATATATTATCTACACTAAAGGGAATGAATGAACTTAGCCTCATAATAGGCTAACAATAATTTGATTCAAATTCGCCTTTGACAAAAATTGAATCTAAGACTTCTCACTTACAAATGAAGAGGAATACCATTAGATCGTAGTACTAAGTGACGAAATTCTCTATTACATTTGAATGGGACGAATTTAGAATTTGAAAATCGTGACAATATACGAAAGAAACTAATCCTTTTTTACACTAAATATTATAGGGCCTCGTTTTGGCCTAATAATCATTCACAAAAGAAATGGAGTTTGAGCCTTTGGTTTACTTTAAATGAACAGTACATAGCCGATATTACTTTTAACATGTTAAAGATGTCAAGTCCCAATTTTTCTCCTCGATTGCTAGGAGCATTGAATGATAGGAGAAATTTTTCTCACTTCCGGGAAGTCCACTTCATACATGACAGGGGGAGTACCGAACCAATAGGCATCTGTAATATGGCTTTTTGTTTTTTTTCACTCAAATTCGCTTTTTTATTGTTTTAATTTGTTTTTATGTTGAAAAGTAGTTCATTCTTTATTATTTTTATCAAAACTCATTCTAAAAATTTTGAAACTCATCTTCTTCTTCTGCAACCTTCTTCACATTCTGATTTGAAGGTTACATAGTATCAAAATCCTTCATATGACAATAGAGGGGCAGATCCTCATACATCACTTATGGTTTTGGTTGATGAATCGAAAAACTGGTCACATGTTTGTCCACACACATTGCTGCTAAACCCCCTAGCCGATTAAGGGTTCACCACCCTACTTATCCCTTAAGGTCTGGGAGACTAGATAATGCCGGAGAGTTTATATCGATAGTTTTCGATAAAGTATTGCATGTGTTTTGGGTTTATAATTGAACATCGAATTCTCACGTTCACCGCAAGTAGCCTCGCCTAGTGATCATAAAACGCAATTTAAATGATCGCCCGAATTTTGGTAAACATACCAAGTTTTTGGTTTCTGTCTAGGGTTATGCAATCTTGTACACAGTTATGTTGGTTTGCCTTGAGGCTCATTGCCACCCAACATATATGATGTTACAGTTGGTTACTGGGTACAAACCTGACGATTTTCGTATTTATGCATTTGGGTGTGCATTCCATATGCCAAGTTGCGCCGCTGCAACATACCAACATGGGTCCTCAAAGAAAGATGTGAATCTTTGTTAATCATGATTCTCCTTCACATTAGCTCTCTTCGAGCCCTTGCACGCGATCTCTTTACTGCTCATTTGTGGGTTATCACTTTAATGAGACAGTTTTGCCATCGTTAAGGGGAAATAAGAACGTTAATGTTCCTAAAGAACGACGCGAATTTGATTCGATGCTACCCACTATGTCTCATCTTTATCCCTGTACCGCACAAGTATGATAAGCAAGTGCAATGAATTTTAGATTTTAGAATGTTGCTCCAGACACATTCCTCTGATCTAGCTAAAGTGACGAGATCATATACCAGCTGCAAACATGTCTGCAAGGATAAATGTACTTAATGGACGTCGAGTGAACATCCCTAGAAGGTGTGTCGCCCCTGTTCGACAGTACGGTACACCAGCAGATAATCAATCAATCTGTCTTGGCCTAGAGCACGACATATTACTCAGTTCATAGGATTCACTCCCTAGGAAAGAAAGACACGGTATAAAAACAAACCCATACTTGATCCAAATCATTTCCATCTCATGAGATTAATCCAGATTACTCCCAAGACATGAAGTTCTTGGTCCAATATACTAGTTTGGATGAGCCAAATGGAATTGAAATGAGATTACCATCGATGATGTTTTCACTTATATGGTAACTACCGACATAAATGAAAAGCAACGATATTGAACCGTGTTCCTTTAATTAAGTGACATGTAAGTTCCCGAAGAATTACATGGACTAGTTCCAAAACCACAGAACACCCTCTTAACTTGTTTGAGGCGTTCACTTACAATCCGACAGATGTGGTATACCCATCTAAGTGATTATTTGATTAGTCAGGGATATGAAGTATGCCCTTGCGTGTAAAACTATGAAGTCTTATTCTGAATTGCTAGAGTTACAGTTTATGTCATTGACACGAATCTCACTAAGACTCCAGAAGAGAGTAACAGTTTATGTCATTGACACGAATCTCACTAAGACTCCGAAAGAGCTTGAGAAAATTTCCTCGCACCTGAAGATGGAATTTGAGATGAAGGATCTTAGGAAAACTCATTTATGTCTTGACCTGAAGTTCAAGCGTTGTTCTGACGGTACCTTGGTCTACCAATCGAACTACACCCCGAATGTGTTACCTTTGAGTCTACCTTTGATCGTCCATACGTTATATGCAAATGAGACCCTTAAAGAGGTTATAAAATCTGAAATTCCATATCTAAAGTTCAACTTTGCGCTTCGTTGTACTTAGCTCATTGTATTAAGACATGACATCTCCTTCACTGTTGATCTTGGTAAAGATGCAGCACCGCGCCTACACGCAGCCACTCCATTGGTATTAAAGACATAGTACGTACTACGAATTTGGGCAAATCAAATCCCAATGCATCTCGAGCAGATCCAACCCTCTAATCCTGAGAATGATGCTTGCCTTGTTTGTTATACTAACGCATGTTACTTATCAAACCCGCACAAGGCAAATTCTCAAATGGTTATGTCTTTACTGTTAGGGATATCGCAATATCTTGGAGGTCCACGATATGACCTTAGTTGCGAAATCTTCACATCGTTCCAAGATTCACCTTACTTTACTACACCACAAGTGAGACATGGTTAAGAGTTCTTGTTGAGCATATTTGAAGTACTTGATGTGTTTTCATCCATCGTTGAGTCCCAACGACAATCCATGAACACTATGTTGCATGTATCAACCTGATCAAGCCATGATACATCAACAAAATCAACATCAAGACATATTACGTCTACATCTACATTAGCAAAGCATTAGGAGATTGAAGTCATGCAAGCCAATCCCAGACAACCTTGTCGACCTCTACACGACGTCACTGCCGAAGTCAACCTTCCAGAAGCTTGTCTGAGGAATTGGTATGCCTAACTATCATATGCAATGCTTGTAGTTCTCATTTGGAAGTTATGTCAAACTCAAAGGGAGTATCCAGAAGTATACTCACTTGATCTTAATGTACTTTTTTTCCTTACAATTAGGAGCATTTTTCACACTGGGTTTTTATTACCTAACTAGGTTTTAATGAGGCACCCATCCTAGGCTAATCATATCATTGTGAGCTCTTCTACTTGCGTCCATAAGACGTATAGTTTTGACTTAATGCAACTTCTCACTTTTCTCCTTAGTCTATGGGTTTTTCTCCCACCTTGGGTTTTACCATAGCGAGGTTTTGTGAGTTTTACTTTTTATGCATTCTTTCGTTGATTTGAGACTCGCAGTCGCTCATTGTGCCAACGATCTCATCAACTGTACTTGCTTCATCACTGAAGACCTAATGCACCATTTACTTGAGTATTTACACACTCAAGGGGAGTATTGCAGTCCTATTAGATTAGGAATGTGATTGTGTAAATCCTAGTAGATCTAGGAATATCTCTTATGTTCCTATTAGTAGTTGATTACCTATTAATAGTTGTGATCTTAAAAGGGTAAGGATTTTACCTATCCTACTACTATAAATAAAGGCACAATGGAGTGGAATAGAACACATACATAATTACACATCTCTCTTTTCTCTCTATGCCGCACCCTCTCTCTTTCTGGCCTCCATAATTGTTCAGTAAATTATGCATACAACAATAAATTCATTATCACATTAATGCTAAGGACTTTAATTAAAATTTGAAAACTAATAAAGTCTCAATCAATGAACAATAGTAATCAGGAACCATATACTAATTTTTCCTAGATAATATCGTTATCTAAACCCTAACTCAAAGTTAAATTATCATTATTATTAACTTAGTTAAATTATCATTATTATTAACTTGTTCCTCATGCTAAAAACGAAAAAAAAATATTTTATTACAATTGATGGCAACGACAGCTCATGCTTTCCAACCTAACTTCAGTTTGAAGCTATATTGACTTTTCGATGACCAAGTTGGTTCATTCTTTGAACGCAAACCA
Source organism: Malus sylvestris (assembly GCF_916048215.2). Lineage (NCBI taxonomy): Eukaryota > Viridiplantae > Streptophyta > Magnoliopsida > Rosales > Rosaceae > Malus > Malus sylvestris. Next base: position 21,745,600 of record NC_062271.1, read on the forward strand.
GCAGAAATCTTAGCGGAGATGTGATTTTTAAGTTTTTCCTCTTGATCAAATAAGTAACCTTAATTATCAAACCATTTTTCTGCGATTTTTTCTGATTAGACTCCTCTAAGCGAAAACTAGCTCCCGATTAGTAAACAGATTTTTAGTGCCTAAAGGAAAAGAAACTATTCCTACGACGTTTTTAATCACCAGAATTAAAGATTAATTTGTAGTTATGCCGTCTCTTAAGCAGACCACAACATGATCAGCATGGTGAGCTTTTACTACCATAAATTATTATTTGCCCGACGAAGGTTTGCACGACAAACAAAATTTCATCTAGCAAAAAAACTGTACCCAACGGAAAAAAATTTGGTTGGACAAAAGCGGTCAATGTTTAGGTTTTTACAGAGGCTTTAGGCAACGAAACAATTTTGACGGGCAAAGTACCTTTCGTTAGGCAAAGTAACTTTTGTCAGGCAAAGTTCTCACACCAAGGAGAAAAAATGGCGTGCATTATGCTACCTTCTACCTGACAGAAAACCGATTCGTCTGCAAAGGTAACTTGGCGTGACATACTAGTTCGTAGGGCAAACCCCAATTCATAAAATATATATTTACTTGGTTGCTTCTCCTTTTCCTTGGTGACTTAGGGTTTAGGGTTTATATTTCGTCGATCAAAATGTAATACGTCAAGCAATGATGAGTGACATTTTCGCATATTAAATTTCTTCAATGATCTTTGCAATCAATGACATTAAACCTAATAGTCAACGTAATTGGTACATACTCTGAGATGGCATATGCCAAAAATCATCCAAATTCAAGTTTCCGGATTAGATTACAAGACGAAATTCTTCGACGGGTGAAAATGTGTCATCATCACGACGTAACAATTTTTTAGCTCCGATTTTGATGATTTTTTACTACATTCCTAGACCCTAGATTAATATATAATGAATGACCTGATCCTCAATTTAAAATATTTACACTAGTGTTTACCACAAAATTTTACATACTACTTAATAGAAGTGTAGAATAAACTAAGTGTTTGCTGAATCTATTGTTTTGATGTGATACACAGTCTATAAAACTAAACTGAATGATCCAACCGTCAAACTTATTTGAATATACTACGACATTGCATACTAAAAAAATCACGAAAAGCAAACTTTCAAAGATTAGGTAACGGGATGAAATTCTTGGATGGTTTGAAACGTATCATCACGATTTAACAGTTATTTTAGCTCCGATTTTGATAATTTTTTACAACTACACTCCTCGACCTAGAACAATACCGGATCTTATCATCAATTTTAAAAGGTTTACACTAGTTGTTATCACAAAATTTTACATTCTACTTAATATAAGTACACGATAAATTTTTAAGTATTTGTTGAATATATTGTTTTAACTGAAAACGTAGTTTGCTAAACTAACTTCAACAATCCAACTGTCGATCACTTGTTTGAATATAGTACGAGATTACATATATACGCCACTCCTATCGATAAAACTTAAAGAAGAAGACGAATGACGAACCCAAGATGCACTAAAACCAAGTGGTTCCACCAATATTGTGTATGATCTCAGAGGTCCATACAATATTCAGACCGGGTCCATTAGTGGGCTCTAAACTGGGGTCAGCAACTAAATGGTCAATTATAGCATGCAGTGCGTTCACTTAACCTAATTATTTGTTTATATGAGCCATCTAATCAATAACATAATATCACCCTTTTTGTATGCACTAAGAGCACTTGTTTTATGCTCAAAAGTAGTAAACACTGATTCCTTTTAAATTTGGGTACCCAAAAAAAAAAAAAATCAAAGTCAAGTATATACGCCACTCCTTAGCACTATGCTGTCGATAAAATTTAAGGAAAAAGACCAAAAGAAGAACTCAAGATAAAATAAAACCAACTGGTTCCACCAATACCGTATGTGATATCCAAGGTCCTTACACTATTCAGACCAGGCTCTAAACTGGGATCAGCAACTAAATGGTCAATTACACCATGCAGTGCGTTCACTTACCTAATTATTTGTTTATATGAAATTTTATGAGCCATCTAAATCAATAACATAATATCCTTTTTGCATGCACTAAGAACACTTGCTATATACTCGAAGCACTGATACCTTTTAAATTTGGGTTAAAAAAAAAAAAAAACTATCAAAGTCAAGTATATACTACCATCGATATACATTGAATTGACAAATGAGAATCCTGGCCCCTAACAATTTGGAGGCCAGTACCCAATTTTATTGGTTGCATATATAGTAGATCTCATTCTCTTTTCATTTCACTAGTACAAAAACATGTTTGCGCGACAGAAATTTGCGCGACGTAGGAAATTTCGTCGCGCAAAGTATGTTTGCGCAACGCTAAATACCAAACGTCGCGCGAAGTAGCTTTGCGCAACGGCACTTTGCGCGACGAAGGAATGCGTCGCGCAAAGATGTTTTGCGCGACGAAGGTGCACTTACGTCGCGCAAATCAGCTTTGCGTGACGCATTCGTTCGTCGTGCAAAGTGCCGTCGCGCAAAGCTAATTTGCGCGACATTGACTACGTCGCGCAAATTGTTTTTTTTTTTTTTCCTTTTGCTTTTCTTTTGGGGTTCTTGCATTGCCTTTTTCTTTTGTGATATCCACTTATGTAAATGTTTTAAATTGACGATCAAATTAGTTCATTGTATTCATATAGGGTTAAGGAGTGTATCTCTAAAAAATCATCAAAATCGGAGTTAAAACTACCGTTAAATCGTGTTTTTTCATTTATAACCGTCGAAAAGTTTTGTCCCGTTACTTGATCTCTGAATGTTTGTTTTTTCCGATTTTTGGTGTACGCTATCTCGAAGCATGTACAAATAAGTTTGACGGTTGGATCGTTGAAACTAGTTTCGTACAATGCATTTCCCATCAAAACAATACATTCACTATCACTTAGAGTTTATTTATACTTTCATCAAGTATAACATAAGATTTTGTGGTATCCACTAGTGTAAATATTTTAAATTGAAGATCGAATTAGTTCATTGTATTCATATAGGGTCAAGGAGTGTAGCTCTAAAAAATCATCAAAATCGGAGTTAAAACTACCGTTAAATCGTGCTTTTTCGTTTATAACCGTCGAAAAGGTTTGTCCCGTTACTTGATCTCTAAATGTATATACATACGAACAAGTTTGAATCGTGCTTTTTGGCGTAGTGATCTCGAAGCATATACGAGCAAGTTTAACGGTTGGCTCGTTGAAACTAATTTCGTATAATGCGTTTCCCATCAAGTTCAATGGTATATATATTTAGTAAGTACATTTTAATTAATTTATTTTGTACTCATAAGGAAAAGGGCAAAAGAAAAGCAAAAGGAAAAAAGGAAAAAAAAAAAAAAAAAAACACTTTGCGCGACGTATGTACACATGCGTCGCGCAAAACAGCTTTGCGCAACGCAGGTGGACCTACGTCGCGCAAAGTGGTTTTTTTTTTTCTTTTGCTTTTCTTTTGGGGTTCTTATAATGCCTTTTTCTTTTGTGGTATCTACTTGTGTAAATGTTTTAAATTGACGATCAAATTACTTCATTGTATTTATATAGGATTAAGGAGTATAGCTCTAAAAAATCATCAAAATCGGAGTTAAAACTACCGTTAAATCGTGTTTTTTCATTTATAACCGTCTAAAAGTTTTGTCCTGTTACTTGATCTCTGAATGTTTGTTTTTTGCGATTTTTGGCGTACGCAATCTCGAAGCATGTACAAATACGTTTGACGGTTGGATCGTTGAAACTAGTTTCATACAATACATTTCCCATCAAAACATTACATTCACTATCACTTAGAGTTTATTTATACTTTCATCAAGTATAACATAAGATTTTGTGGTATCCACTAGTGTAAATATTTTAAAATTGAAGATCGAATTAGTTCATTGTATTCATATAGGGTCAAGGAGTGTAGCTATAAAAAATCATCAAAATCGGAGTTAAAACTACCGTTAAATCGTGCGTTTTTGTTTATAACCGTCGAAAAGGTTTGTCCCATTACTTGATATCTGAATGTTTGTTTTTCTCAATTTTTGGCGTATGCGATCTCGGAATATATACAAACAAGTTTGACGGTTGGATCATTGAAATTAGTTTCGTACAATGCATATCCCATCAAAACGATAGATTCCCTAACACTTATAGTTTATTTATACTATCATTAAGTTTAACATAACACTTTGTGGTATCCACTTGTGTAAATATTTTAAATTGAGGATCGAATCGGTTCATTGTATTCATATAGGCTCAAGGAGTGTAGCTGTAAAAAATCATCAAAATCGGAGTTACAATAACCGTTAAATCGTGATTTTTCGTTTATAACCGTCGAAAGGTTTTGTCTTGTTACTTGATCTCTGGATGTTTATTTTTTTCCAATTTTTGGCGTATGCGATCTCGGAATATATACAAACAAGTTTGATGGTTGGATCGTTGAAATTAGTTTCGTAGAATGCGTATTTCCTCAGAACGATAGATTTCCTAACACTTGGAGTTTATTTATACTATCATTAAGTTTAACATAACATTTTGTGGTATCCGCTTGTGTAAATATTTTAAATTGACAATCGAATTGGTTCGTTGTATTCATATAGGCTCAAGGAGTGTAGTTGTAAAAAGTCATCAAATTGGAGTTAAAATAACCGTTAAATCGTGATTTTTCGTTTATAATTGTCGAAAGGTTTTGTCCCGTTACTTGATATTTGGATGTTTATTTTTTCCAATTTTTGGCGTATGCGATCTCGGAATATATACAAACAATTTTGACGGCTGGATCGTTGAAATTAATTTCGTACAATACGTATTCCATCAAGTTCAAAGGTATATATATTTATTAAGTAAATTTTCAGTAAAATTTATATTTAAAAAATAAAAAAAAATAAAAAAACCTTGCGCGACGTCGAAATGTATACCTGCGTCGCGCCATTTGTCATTATTTTGGCGGGGCAATTGTAAAAAATAGGCGTTTTTTTAAAAAATTTCCCAAATTTTCCAAACCAAAAGCCTTCCGCTCTCTCATCTCTCTCACTTGGTCTCTCTTCCCAAACCAAACCCAAATCTTTCTCCTAACTCCAGCCGACTATCCTCCTCAGCCAATTCCACCCGAGTACCAGAATCACTCTTAGACTCTCAGTCCCTCGACTCTCCAACTCTCAATCGTCCTCCTCCTCGTAGTGCTCACCAGCCATCACCGCCGTCGACCAACACAACGGCACCACCCATCATCCTTCTCGACGACATCCCAGAGAACCCAGGCCATCACCCCCGCCGTCGATTCTCTCCTCTTCGACAACACCCCCGCCGTCATCCCTCTAAAATTTAGGTAATTTTGATTTAAGGTTTTGTTATTAATGTGAATTTCTGGTGTAGGGATTTTAGGGTTTTTAATTTAGAATTTATAGATTGATGATTGTTCTGTTGCCACCATTTAGGGTTTTCCTAAAATTTGAATTGCATTTGTAGATTGATGATTGATGGCTGGTGTTATGTATGTTTATAGATGATTGGTTGAAATTTCATGCGATCATTTTTCCATTTGTCGTTTGGCCCAATTTCATTTGTCAACATCATGATTTCAATTCCACAATTTCCATCCGAGCCTTTTCTTTTCTTTGCTGCTATATTAAATGAAATGATACGGTTGATACCGTCCAACCATCGTTTCATTTTTCTGCATTTGAGTTATGAGTTGTATGAATCTAAGAAATATTTAAAGTCAAAACTAATGAACTTGACTTAGTAGCCGTAAATCATAGTTAACTACATCCTATGACTTTTGAACCGAGTTGAGATTTCCATAACCAAAGGCATTTTAGACTGGTTGTTACCTACTGTTGGTCAAATAGTAAAGGTAGTTATAATGCTACTGGGAATTTCAGGACCTCAGCAAGTTCTATATTGTTTTTCCATGTTAGTGAATGCTCTTGATTCTTCATCTCCTAGGCTGTTGTATTCATATGACTATGTAGGTCGTGTAGCGGATAATTGATTGAATTGGATGATTGTTAGTTCTGAATCTGCTTTATATGCTGCAACTGAGAGTGATATCATTGTTGGTGTGAAAGTCAGTCGAAATGCCACAACTGAAAGTGATTTCATTGTTGGTGTGATGGACACTGGAATTTGGCCTGAAGCTGAGAGCTTTAAAGAGGAAGGTTTTGGTCATCCTCCTAAGAAGTGGAAAGGTGTTTGTGATGGCGGCAAAAATTTCACCTGCAACAAGTATGTCTCTCAATATTTACATGCATAAAGTTATCAATTATACGAATTAAAACTTTTGGTTGAGTTTATTCATTTCAAAATTTCATAATTAAACTACTTTTGTAATGGTTTTGCCTTTGTACTTTGCAACATTTAGTCAACATCAAGAAATGTTTGTTTTGCAGAAATATCGTTGGTGCTCGATATTACTTAACAGACTCTGCAAGGGATTTCTGGGGTCATGGAACTCACTGTGCATCAATTGTAGCCAGGAGTCCTGTAAAGGATGTAAGCTTTTACGGACTAGCAAATGGTACTGCAAGAGGAGGTGTACCTGCTGCGAGAATCACAGCATATAAAGTCTGTGATCTTGATTTCGGGTGTAGTTCAGACAGTATCATGGCTGCTTTTGACGATGCAATTGCTGATGAAGTTGACATCATTTCAATTTCACTTAATGGATTTTTTCGTTCTGAGCCTCATTTTTATATTGACCCGATTGCAATTGGTGCCTTTCATGCCATGAAGAAAGGGATACTAACTTCACAGTCTGCCGGAACCATATTTAATAGTTATAAGGTTGGTCCTGTGTCAAGTGTAGCACCATGGATATTCACAGTTGCAGCTAGTACCACAGATCGCCGGATTATTGACAGCATTGTTCTTGCAAACGGAAAGAAACTAGTCGTATGTCTCATCCACTTCCTTTTTCAACAAAATAAAAACATTTTATGAATACTTGTATATACTGTGGCTCAGATTGTTTTCCTTTCAATACTTTTTAATGTTCTTATCACAAACAGGGGCACTCTACGAACACGTTCACATTAAATGGAACAAATTTTCCTCTCATATATGGAAAAGATGCTTCAAGAACAAAATGCTCTCAAATGCTAGCTTGGTAATTCTTGTCCCTGTTTCACTTTTACTGCATACAATATAAAGGAATAAAAATGAAACTATAGTACTGACTTCTTGTTGCATTTTAGTATATGTTGGGAAGGTTGCCTGGACCCTGATTTAGTTAAGGGAAAGATAGTTGTATGTGAGAAGAACGCTAGATTTCCTGGGGCTTACAGATCTGGGGCAGTTGGGATAATTTTTGTTAATTTTATGAACGAAACTTTTTCTCAAGTTCTCCCATTTCCTGGGGTGAATTTAATCACAGAAGAGCTAAATGTGGTCAAGTCCTACATGAACTCCACCAGGTATAGATTCATTTGAATACTGTTAAGGTTGGCGATTTTCGATCACGTTGCTTTTTAAATTCTTGAAAGCCTCTCTTATTTTATAGGGTCCCTCAAGCGACGATATTACAAAGTGAAGTCATAAAAGATGTTGATGCGCCTCTTGTTTCTATCACGTCTGCGACTGGACCAAATTTAGTTGACTATGTTCTGAATTTGATGATTCTTCATCTCCTAGACTGTTGTATTCATTTGGCTATGTAGGTCCAGGGCGAGGAGATGAGGACCTATACCAGGACGGTGAGAGACTTTGTACGAGCCATGTCTAGCCTCCAAATCTCACTACTAGCACTTAATTTTGCTCCACCTTCGACCTCAGAGCCACCTTGCCTTGTCGATACCCAGTAGCTTGACATATCAAACCTAGAAGACTACTTGTAGTTTTTTCTTTTTTGTTCGAACATCTTGTACGTACATTTTCATATATTTTATAATTAAATACTTTTGCTTGGTTAATTCATTATTGTTTAGAATTTAATTACAATATTTATTAAAAATTGAAAACAAATATTTTTGACGAAAACAAAAAAAAGGGATTTGCGCGACGCATGCCTACGTCGCGCAAAGATAATAAGCCACTTTGCGCAACGCATGTCCTACGTCGTGCAAAGCCACGAAGTCACTTTGCACAACGCATGACTACGTCGCGCAAAGACACCTATGCCACTTTGCACGACTCAATCCTAGGTCGCGCAAAGTGACTTTGCGCGACGTAGGAATGCGTCGCGCAAAGTCACTTTGCGCGACCTAGAACTGAGTCGCGCAAAGTTACTTTGCGCGACGCATGTAACCCCTTCGTCGCGCAAAGCCTTCTGTCACTGCCTTGCCGCGACGGTTTGCGCGCGACGAAGGTTCGTTGAGCAAAGTTTTGCACGACGTTTTTTGACTTTGTGCGACGAAGGACCTGCGTCGCGCAAAGTGTTTTTTTTACTAGTGTTTAGCCCTCATGACTTCTCATAGTTCATAGGTTCCTACAATATTCCAAATAATAAACATGTATAAGGTCTCTTATATAACTCTTCACAATTCATCTAGAACAGACCTGCGTTATGTTTGATCGAATTTGTAAGCTTGGAGTAATGTTTTCTAGACCAGTTATTGTTTGCTTTTTTCTTGTCTACGACCGCCTTATAACCAAAAATTAAAAATAAAAAATGGCACACAATAGCACGAAAATAAATATGGGACATAAATCTAGTTTAATAATAGAAAAACGACATTATTGTATCACATTGTAACCATTTCTTTTGGAGGTAAATCTAATTTTCCTGCCATTTTGTCAATTTTTTTAATACAATATTCTACACTAAGAAGAAGGTGATATGCTATTCTAATGGGAGCAGAGATAGAATTAAGCCCACACAATGGGTCAATCACTTACTAAGTATTGCCGATTTGTTATTGTCAATTAATATCTACTAAAATTAATATATTTAAAGTGGAAGCTGCCTATATATGTTACGTACGTACATGTCAGTTCACATTCGGATGGGCCATGCTTCACAAAGTCAATTTCCGTATTCCATAATTTTTTTAGGAAAAATTTGAAATAGATCTAATTTTATAGGTTTATTTTTTAAATAAGTCTAATTTTTAGTAATTTTTTATTTTTGAAATAAGTCATTTGGACCCATATCAAAATACCCATTTTTTCTATTAATGGTCAAGAAACAAGAACTACAGTACTGTACCTATTACAGAATCTAATTTTTTTTTTTTTTTGGAGAACCTCGGCGGTACGAGAGAAATTTATTGATAAGAAAAAAGAAGATACACCTAGACAGGGGGGGACATAAACCTAACCCCTCATAGAACAAGAGAAAAGAAATACAAAAAAGGGGGAGACATGCACCTTACCCCTTTTGAGAAAGGAAATACAAAAGAGGGGGGGACATAGACCGTACCCCTCTTGGAAAAGAAAATACAAGGAAAAGACTGGGCGGACATAAGCCCAAACCCCTCTATAAACCTAAAAGGTAATAACCTGCAAGACAAGCTGCAAAACAAAAGGGAATCTAAAAAGGTTAGGAAAAGAAAGGAGAACACACATCAAGAAGAGGAGACAAACATGTAGGTTGGCATGCCCAAGAAATTTGAGTGCAGAGGAGGAAGGATCTCTATAGGGGGAGTGGAATGCCAAACAAGTGAAGATGATAGAAGCCCTAAATTGGCTAATTTGTCAGCAACAACATTCCCTTCTCGAAAAATATGAGAGCAACGAAAAATCATGTTCTGCAAATGGAGAGTACAATTGTTCTAGCGTGTCTGGAGTGACCAAAGGGGAGAGAAAGATCCAGAAGCAAAACATGATATTACACTAGAAGAGTCGCTTTCAAGCCATAAATTTTTCCAGCCCCGCACGTGGGCCAATTCGACAGCAAGGATGACAGCATGGAGCTCCGCATAGAAAGAAGTACGATGGCCCAAGCTTAGGGAGAAACCACCAAGAAAATAACCTGCAGAGTCACGAAAAACCCCGCCACATGCCGCAGGACCCGGATTACCTTTAGCAAGGCCATCAGTATTCACTTTAACCCAAGAAAAAAGAGGGGGGTGCCAAAGAACAGGGACAATAGAATGAGCTTTACAGGAGTTAGGCGATATTCCAAGAGAAACTAAAAGTTGCCTATCCAAAATGCCTCGTACATGGCCAGGGGTGAGAGCTCCAACCTGCCTAATCCAGGCCGAGGTAGAGCGGTAGAGACGTGAGAAGGAGGGAGGTTTGCCTTCAAACTTCACTTTATTACGCATCTTCCAAATAGCCATTAGTAAGAAAAACCCTGAAGCTAGCCAGACATTGCGAAGATGTGGAGAAAACCGCTTTGACAGAAAAACAAGCCAAAGATCAGATAGGGAGCCCGTAGGTGGAATAATAGTGCCAAATTGGGTAGCTAGCCAACGCCATGCACATTGTGCAAATTCACAGCTAGAAAATAAGTGGTCAATAGATTCAGAATTCTTGTGACATAGTTGGCATATTGGAGCCAGCGGGATGCCTCGGCGCTGAAGTTGATCCTCCGTTGGGAGCTTGTTGAATAGAATCTTCCAAACTAAAATAGAGTAACGAGGTGGGATGAAAGGACGCCAGATAGTGGAAGCCCAACTCTTAACAGTAAACCGATGACGAACAATTTCATAGCCATCGGAGAACGAAAAAACACCAGATGTAGAAACTTCCCAAATTAAAACGTCCTTATCCTCATCAATTGGAAGAGGCATTTCTAAAATCTCTTTAGTTAGGTCTGGGAAAGTAGAAGAAAAAATAGAAGGAATAACCCATTTTCCCATACGAATAATATTTGAGACCTTAGTACGAGATAAAGAAGGAGCAATCTCTGTTGCACCAACGAAGTCCACAATAGGCTTATCCAGCCATTTATAAACCCATAGGGAAGTAGTAGAACCATTTCCAATCACCCAACGACAATTCTGAAACAAGATATGAAGAATGGATTTAATACCAGGCCATATAGAAGATCGCTTATAACTACAAGAATATAGGCGACCATGTAGCTTGAAACGTTCCCGAAGATAAATACTCCAAGGGGAATTAGTAGTAATAATAAGCCATCCAAGCTTTAAGAGAGCAGTAGTGTTAAGAGAGCCAAGATCACGCAAACCCAAACCACATTCATTCTTCGGAGCACAAATCTGACGCCAAGAAACGGTAACAGACTTCTTAGAGGTTACGTCACCAGACCATATAAAATTGCGAGCACATCTTGAAAGAGGCCTTAGCAAGGAAGAAGGCCACTTATAAACAGAAAAGCTATGCAAGAGCATACTTTGAAAAACTGATTGAGTGAGTTGAACTCTTCCTGCCATAGATAAAAGTTTCCCCTTCCAACCAGTTAACTTAGCTTTAGCTTTATCTGCCAAGGCTTGAAGATGACTCCTTTTAGGCTTGCCACAGAAGATTGGAACTCTTAAGTAGACAAAAGGTGATTTGCCTTCTTTGAAACCCAAGTAACTCTCAACCACAGCTTTGCGATGCCTTGAGGTAGAGCCCAAGTAGAAAGTACTTTTTGCCTTATTGATAAATTGACCAGAGGCTCTACTATATCTATTGAAGAAACCTTGCAAATTACGCAGAGTGACACCATCACTTCTACAGAAAATGAATAAGTCATATGCATAGAGAACGTGAGAAGGAGAGATACAACCTCTTGGAGCAAAAGTTGGCTTAGTAAGCCCATCAAGTTGAAGACGACTCAGGCCCCTTGATAAAGCCTCCTCAGCTAGACAGAAAAGTAACGGAGAGAGAGGATCCCCTTGGCGCACTCCTCGGGAACAAGAGAAAAAACCATGTGGGGAACCATTAATTAGGATGGACAATTTAGCAGATCTTAAGATGGTAGAAACTCAGTCTATAAAACAAGTGGAGAACCCAAAGTTAGTAAGCACCCGCAATAGAAATGACCAATCTAAAGTATCAAAAGCCTTAGCTATATCAACTTTGACTCCCATATTGCCACCACGAGTTTTTTTGTCAAGCACATTGAAACATTCTGAAACAAGGCCAATACAATCTGTGATACGTCGGCCAGGTATAAAAGCAGCTTGATGCGGAGAAATAATGCGTTGAACAATATGAGAAAGACGAACTGCCAAAATTTTGGGAATAATCTTAAAGAGAAAGTTTGCCAAAGCAATAGGTCTAAAATGAGTCATGGAAATAGGGTCTTCCACCTTCGGAATCAAAACTAAGAAATTACTATTGGCATTGGGGTATAACCAATTTGATTGAAAGAATTGCTTCACAAATTGAATAACATCAAAGCTGACAATATCCCAACAGTGGTGATAGAAAAAACCTGGAAAACCATCTAGCCCTGGCGCACTGGAAGCACTTAATGAGAAAACTGCCTCCTTAATTTCCTCATCAATAGGTAATGCAGATAAGAGATCATTTTCAGAGTCTGTGACCATCAGCTGGATGACTTCACAAACCTCATCAATACCTGAAGGGGTGAAAGATGAGCCAAACAAAGTCTGATAGAAATTAACAATATGGTTCTCAATTGCCAGCGGGTCAGTAAGAAGATTGTTTCCATCAAGAATACAACTGATATGAGAGCTGGAAGATTTAATACGAGCATAGGCATGAAAGAAAGAAGAATTTCTATCCCCTTTAGTTAACCATTTAACACGAGCTCTATCTTTCCAAAATGCCTCCTACATTTGGAGAGACTCCATTACTGTAGTCTTTGCGACAATCTCCTCCTCGAAAAGATCATTATTTATATCCTCAGTTGAAATTCTTTGTTGAATCATAGAAAGATTATGTCGAGCATTAGCCACTCTATTATGGACGTCACCAAAGACCGAAAAATTCCATTGGCGCAAGCAGGTTTTTAGAGCTTTCAATTTTTGCAGAATGATAAACATAGGACAACCATAGACAACTGTATTTCTCCAGCAATGAGTTACAGTTTCTCGAAAAGATGGATGTTGAACCCACATTGATTGAAAACGGAAAGGACGATGACCACTGCTCAAAACTCTAGAACCAGAGAAGATAAGGGGGTTGTGATCTGAGACTACCTTTGGCAATGCTATGCAGTTAGAGTGGGGCCAAGAATCAAACCAGCTTATATCACACAAGGAGCGATCTAACCTTCTTTCAGTGCGACCACGTGACCTCCAGCCATTAGACCATGTAAAGGCTGCCCCAGATGTGTTCAAGTGGGTAAAGTTACAAGTGTCAGACATATTACTAAACTGAGCGCATGAAGCTTGGGACGGTCTACCTCCTCCCATCTGCTCGTGGGCGCCCAAGATAGCGTTGAAATCGCCAATAGCCATCCATGGAACTTATGTTTGTGGGCGCAGAGAGATAAAATCAGCCCACAAGTCTCTTCTTTTGATAGGTGAAGTGCTTGCATAAACAAATGTGAACTGGCTTGGGATATGGTCAAAAGTACAGCGAACCGTAACCTGTTGATCAGAGATAGAAATAACTAAAGGGTCTGCACAAGCCGAAGATGTTAGTAACCAAAGGTTGGGAGCAAGAGTTCCTCTAGAATTAAAAGTAAGAGCAGATAGATTTAAAGAATCCCAATAAGCAGCTGAGATAGAATTAAAAGTCACCATGGGCTCCGCAATGCAAACCAAATCCGGGTGATGCAACCGACAGATGTTAGAGAGCTCCGTCCGAGAGTTATCATTACCAATGCCACGGATATTCCAGAAGAGAACCTTCATTTATAACGAGCTGGTATTCCTCGGACCCTACTTGGATATGGTTTATCAGAGGGTTGATTAAGATTGGCAAGCTGCTTTTGTTTTTTCCGTTGACTATTAGATAACACAGGAGTAAAACCATCCATATCACAGCCTTCTATGTGATTGACAATATCGATGACATCCTTAGCTAATGTCTCAACATGTTCAAAACCAGGGGGAATGCTATGGTTGTCATGAGGATCCTGCATGCCAAAATTATTTGGGACATCTGTGTTGCCCAACTGCTGACTATTCTGAGCTACCGTCTCGACCTGTTCAAAGCCAGGAGGAGTGCTAGAGTCGTCACAGAGATCATGTGGGCCAAGATTGTTTGGGACAATGGTGTTGCCCAAATGCTGACCATAAGAAAGACCATTCTGAGGATGTGATCCATCTGGAGACAGCGATCCGGTCATAGAATTGCTAATATGCGAAATCCCAGGGGATTGAATACTAATATGCGTATCAGCGGTGTCAGTCTCTGGTATGACATTCCAGAAACAGTTGGCGTTATCCCAAGAGGAGACTGAAGAATGGGCTCAGCATTCCCCCTGGTTTTGAACATGTTGCGACATTAGCTAAGGACATTAGCTAAGAATGGGCTCAGCATTCCCCCTGGTATGGCAATGCTGAGCCCATACTTTGTAAATTTGGCAACAACAATAATTACGGCTCAATGGCTCATACTTTGTAATCTTAAGACAAGCTTATTAGAATGTATCAAGGTCTTCCGTACGCGTTGAATATATCAAAATCAAGAACAAATATTTGATGTTCAATATCTATGCATTGAATTGATAACATCGCAAGAAAAACTTTGACTCAGCCAATGGAGTGCCACAACACCATTTGCACCTTTCTTCTTATTAGTTTAATATTTTGGTTTGCAGTGAGAATGCGATATATATCCACAGCTATAGCTTTCACAGATTACCATCAGCATATCCACATCTAGCAATTTCATTAAATCTTTAGATATATAACCAATTACTGGTTCAAGTGAACAAACATCTTTACATACAGATAAAGCAAAAATACATGGCAGGTTTCGGCAGTCAAAGATGGTTTCTAAAGGGCATGACTGCCCTCGTTACCAGCTGAACCAAGGGCATCGGGTAATTAAAACTAGCATTTGCTTACACATTTTGTATGTATGAACACTTTTTTTTAGAAAACACTTTTTTTTTAGAAAATGAGAAGGAGAGGGAGAGAGAGAGAGAGAGAGGGAGAGAGAGAACGTGGGGGGAGTGAGAAGTTTTTGTTTTTAATTTTTTTTTTAATATTGAAGGTATTTTAACATCACATGTAGGTGAGTCTTTACTAAAAAACAGTAAAATTTGGACTTGTGAAATTACATTATTGCCCATCATTTTTTTTTGTGTGATAGAAGACTAATTTGTCTTTTCACCTTCTTTTGGTTGACAAAGAGGGTTTCATTAATTAGTAGAGATTAGCTATTTCTTCTCTAATTTGTAGTAAATTTTATTATTAAAGAGATATTATCAATAATAAAATAATTCTAAACTCAAAAGATTAGACCTATTTTAATAAAATGAACTATTTATAATACCAGTTCAAAGTATTAAACTCATATCAAAGTTTTTTTTAAGAGTATACTGTAGACTAACTTGTCTTTTCACCCTCCATAACATTAGCTTGCTTTATTTTTCATGTCAGTGAGCGAAAGTGAAGGCTCTGATACCAATTGTTAGTCTTATATTCTAATTAGATTGATGGAGTCCTTAATTACATATGATTATGATACTTTACTTGGAAGCAAGCAAGAGGGTTTTTAGGTTTCCTTTATGAATGGAAACACTATCCTTTTGGCTTATATAAATAACGGTCCCTATAAACCCTAGATATGACAACCATAGAGCACCATCATCAAGCTAGCTAGGAGAGGAGGCAAATTGTTTGCCCTCCCATTACCATGCCCTTCCCATCCCCTCCTACATTGTGCGGTTACGGTTAAGCCACGTCAACATTTTATATTGATTTTTTTTATAGAGATAATAAGACATGTTAACGTGGCTTAACCGTGACCGCACAAATAGGAGAGGATGGGAAGGGCATGGTAAAAGGAGGGCAGACAATCTGCCTCCGTTTATAGAATGTTTGGTGTTGTTCCTCTTGGTTGTTTATCTCTCTCGGCTCATCATCACCATGGCTGCTGGAGCATCTTTAGGTAAGGGTTCATATATTGTTTTATTATTTCATGTTATGTGTTCTAACTATATAAGCAAATAAAACTAACCGTTGGTACCAGAGCCTTTTAGTTAAAACTTATAAAGTTCAACATATGAATATGGATTTGAATGAAGTACATGCACTACTAAATAGTCGTGCTTGTTGTCGTGATTTTATGCATGAAATTGTCTCTGTTTTGACAAAGCTGCAATCATATTTATTACTTTCAAAATCTTTATCACACTGTAATAATGCATCATGGTAAATCATGATAGTTTTAACTGTTCTACATGATTGTTGGTACTTCGGTACCTTATAGGTATTGCATGATCAGTATTTGTGTTGTCCAGTTAGGTCATATATTCAAGCTACAACTATTTATCATGAAATAACTAGACCATACAATCACGTTGTTTTTCTAAAATGCATTTAAATCATGACATGGACGTTGTTTATCTTGCTCACAAGTGTTGATCATGTTTCCTGATTACATTTTGAATGGCATGACATGGTTGTGAGGGTTTCCATCTTGCCACAAGTGCTGGAAATCACCATGAAAGTAATTGGTATAGTGCATAGGTCAGTGTCAAAAGTATACTAATCCATCTTGCTCACAAGCGTTGAAGTTTGTTGGGATTGTTTTACTTAAAATGTGCATGTTATATTATTCATTGATGAATGCTGTGAACACTGTTCAAATCTTAAGTGGTACAAACTACAAAAAGTGGAAACAAGACCTTGAATTTGTCTGGGTTTGATGGACTTGGACATGTTAATTAGGGTTGACTCTCGTCCAATGGCTACTGCTGAAGCAGCTGCTGAGGTCAAGGCTAAGTTAGAGAAGTGGCCAAAGGCTAATCATATTGCTCTTTTAGCGATCAAGAAATCAATGTCTTAATAAATAGTGAGATGAAGGATTCCAGAATCTGAGATGCCAAAGACTACTAGGCCTCCATGAGAAGTTCAACGAATCAGACAAGGTAGAAACTGGGAATCTCATGAATGAACTCATGTCAAAGAAATACACTGGTATGGGATGTATGAGAGAACACATACTAGAATTGCTGGATATCGGTGCTAAGTTGAATGCACTGGATGTTCCTATGAGTGATCCCTTCCAGGTTCATGTTGCACTCAATTCACTGCCAAATGAGTACTCATAACTCTAGAATACATACAATGCACATAAGGAAAAGTGGAGCTTGAATGAATTGATTGCCATTTGTGTGCATGAGGAGCAGCATTAGGAAGGAAATATTTGAGAAAAAGGTGAACATGGTGACTTAGTCCAATGATACTGCTGCAAAACAAGACAATAACAAAGCGGCATCATATCACTCTAAGCTAGGTGAAAACAAGGGGTTCGAAGCTTTCAAAGGAAAATGTTTCTTCTGCAAGCCTGGACACATGAAGAGACACTGCCAAAAGTACAAGAATTGTATTGACAGTGGTAAAGGAAAAGGTAATGTAATGATTTTTAAAGATGAAGTCTTAGTTTTTGAAACAAATAATGTTAATTAATATGCTCAAGACTCATGGTGGATTGATAGTGGTGCTGCAATATATGTAACAAATTCCTTGCAAGGCTTGGTAAGGAAGAGGGTGTCAAGAAAGGATGAGGTCTCTTTCGTTGAACCCTTTACAAGGAATAATCTTTAACCTAATTCGACGGCCTTGAAATCAATCTAATAAGAGCTTTATCGATTGTTTTAAGTTCATTTGTGTATCTACTTTACTTATTTTTTTGTATTCAATATTATTAAAATCAATTTCAGCTTTGTACTTATTGCTCATGTTACTGTTGAAGATATATAGTGATTGACACATCATCATAAGTGTCATATCAGCCATTAGAGTTAGTTAGTTTGTTAAGAATTAGTTACACAGGTGGCTTAGCTGATAAGCTACACGTGCAAACTATATAAGAAGGAATCAGGGTTCTTTTGTAATCATCTTTTGCTCTTATGAAATAACAAAGCTTTCACTCATTTCTTTCTCTATTCTCTCTATATTCCTTTCGATCTTTCTCTCTGTATTTCTTCGATACTGCTTGCATACATTCATCTGCTAGTTTTTAGATGAATGTTATCAGTTACTTATTGTCTTTACTCTTCTCTTATGAATAATTGAACTGAAGTGGTGTATTTGAAAATAACCAGTTTATATCCAACTCCATCTTAACATAATATCGATAAACAGTTGCGGTCCTTAATAGGCAAACCATTAAAAATAACCAAACTTGAGCTAGCTTCGGCACAATCATTTGATATAGGAGTTCTATTTACTTGTGGCGCAAGTATCGCATATACAAATAATCTATTCTAAATACATATCATTCTGTTGGCATAAGCCATCAGTATATATACGCCTTACAAACAACAAATTAAAGGATTCATTAAATCTCTTCGAAGTCCAAAGAGTGAAAACCTATAAGCACTGAGAAGCAAACTACTCAACAAGCAACTGAATTTGTTTTTTTTGTTTTTTTTTTTTTTGGTAAACGCAACTGAATTTGTTTTCACGCAAACATTCATACGCATATCTGATAATGGTGAACCGTGGACTTTTGATATGAGCTCAAATGTATGACCAATGGTAAACCCAGTTATGGTGAACCGTGGACTTACATTTTTCTTTCTTTCAATTGTTTTTACATTTGAAATTGGGCAAGCTCTACAAAGTCAATTAGTGCGTACCGTACATTTCCGTGTTTACAACTCGTAGATGTCAAAGTCAAGAATCGTATGCAAATTGCTCGTGTAAAAAAAAAAATTAATAATACAAATTGCTGGGAACCAAATAAAAAAAATAATAATAATTAATACAAATTGCTGACTAGCATATGGTTCTATACATGCATCATGCATCCATGGACTCATCAATGCAAGAAGTTGACAATCCCTAATTGTCAGGAAGTTTGACTCAACCCAATTGGAGTTCCACGTATAAGACGCGGTTGGAGACTTTGTGATCTTAATTTAATATTTTGGCTTCAAGTGGGTTTCCGGCAAGACTACTATATATACAGACTGGTTACACAGATTATCAGCACAACACATTTTAGTTAATTCGTTCGTCTTGAGCCTTCAGTAATATATATACATATACACACACACACACATACATACAGAGCTTTCTTCTTGCCCGCTAAATAAAGAACAACTTGAAGTGAACAAACATCTTTAGTTTCAGATCAAGTAAACACACATGGCAGGTTTCGACAGCCAAAGATGGTCACTACAGGGTATGACTGCCCTCGTCACCGGTGGAACCAAAGGCATAGGGTAATTAACTTTGCTACATATCTCTTATCTTCAATACAGTTTCTGTATTTGAAACATCATGTTAATTTATTTCGTGTGAAACTTTTGTTGCGAATGCAAATTTATCAGATATGCCATAGTGGAAGAACTAGCCGGACTTGGAGCAACCGTGCATACCTGTGCTCGTAACAAAACACAGATTCTTGAGAGGCTTAAAGAATGGGAAAATAAGGGATTCAACGTGACTGGCTCAGTTTGTGATCTCACCTCTAAAGCACAAAGAGAGAACCTCATCAAAACTGTTTCCTCTATTTTTGATGGAAAACTTAACGTCCTTGTAAGTTCATTTATGAAATACAAACCTTAATTCGCAGCTTATTGATTAACATAAAGATGGGTTTTGAGTTTGCCACATATGGTGCAATGTGTAGGTAAATAGTGCCGCAACATGCACACTTAGAGGAACCACAGATTACACCTTGGAAGATTTCTCAACTATGATGGAAACCAATGTCGAATCTCCCTACCATCTTTCTCAACTTGCACACCCTCTCTTGAAGGCCTCAGGAAATGCAAGTATTGTCTTTGTTGCCTCTATTGCCGGTGTGGTAGCTCTACCGAAACTCTCTGCCTATGCAGCAACAAAAAGTGAGTGATTAATTAATCTTCCAAAACCGTCCCTATGTTAATTCTCAATTCTCTGGAACTAATAACTGCCTCACACGCATAACATGTGTAAGATTAATTGCAAGACCTCTAAAGATTACTACCATTGCTATCTTATAGGTGCAGTCATCCAAATTTCAAAGAATTTGGCATGTGAATGGGCAAAAGACAGCATTCGTACTAATGCTGTGGCGCCATGGGCTGTCAACACCGGAGTTAAAGTTGAATCTGTAAACATCCATCCACTCTATACCTAAATATATTGTTGAGTCCTTTGTGTCTTACCAATTTAATTAATATGTTTTAGGCGTATCTCATCTAACAATTGAACTTGATTTAATTTGTTTTGTCAGGACGGTCATTCTGATGATTTTAGACGCCTAATAGGTCGAACTCCCATCCGTCGCCTTGCACAGCCTAATGAAATCTCATCTCTGGTCACTTTCCTCTGCCTTCCTGCTGCGTCTTACATCAATGGACAAGTTATTAGTGTTGACGGAGGATTTACCGTTAGCGGTTTCTAGTGAACTCAACTCATCAATGTATAGGCTGCAAAATCAGCATCCTATCTATCTGATCACATATATCATCTAACAATCCCAACAATACTTCAATTATTTCCTATGGATAATATCAGTTCCTCCAATTTGTGGATATGTCGACATCTCTATGTTAGTAATAAGCCCCGGGGAAATAGTCAATCCAATACTTCTGTTGTTAAAAGTCTCTGTAATAATTTGAGCGTTTACTTTGTAAAATGTAAGGATAAACATTATTTTACTTCTTTGGATTTGGATGTCAGCTAAAGCCTAAGTATTATATCCAAACTTTTAAGCAGCTGGTATTACATTATGAGTACACAATGAAATTACAATTCAAAAAATATTTGTATCACATTTACGAGTTACACTACTCACACTCTACTATAGAACTGGGACCTAATATGAGTACAGTCTGTTTAATTGACCCCATATGCATGATTGATATAACTTTTTTTTATCAACGATGTCGTTTATCGGTATTTTCTTGAAATCCCCAAAGGCAAAAAACCAAACCAAAAAGGCTAAACAAGAATAAAGATAAATAGGACAGGAGTCGGTACCTACTATGAAACAAACCATCATGTGACTAGATCATCACCAAGAGAGGGAAGAGTTGGGATGCCCATGAGGTTGAGATATTGCAAACCTTAGAGTTGACCGAAAGAGAAACTGCATGTGCAGCTCGATTACTATAGCGCAAAGCTCAATTTCCATAGAGTTCGTCTCAATATTAACCTACCATGGACGGCAGCGTCAATAGACTTATCTGAATACTTAGTTTCCATCTCATCATCATCAACCGTCGTGCTTTTTCCTCAGTGATAACTAACAAGACATGAATTGTTTAACCTACAACCAATGTATATACTTATCTATGTGTTTGACTCTTTAATCACGTTACATGTGACTTGTTACATAATGTGCATATATATAGAACTTATTGTAGGAAGGAAAACTAGCAAATTGAATAATTGTATGGAATATGAATGAATTAGACCTTTTTTCTAAGTCAAAGTTAATTAACATAATTATTCAATTTTTTTTTTTTTTTTTGGTGAAATTATTATTCAGTTTCTTCCTCTTGGTCAAATTGGCAACCTTAATTATCAAACCATTTTCTGCCATTTTTTCTGATTAGACTCGTCTAGGCGAAAACTAGGTCCCGACAGGTGAACAGATTTTTAGTGCCTAAAAGAAAAGAAACTAGTCCTCCCACATTTTTGTTACCCGAATTATTATTAGACATTAATTTGAAGCTACAACTTACGCCCTCTTAAGTAGGGGTGGGTTCAAAAAACCGAAAACCAAAAAAAACCGAAAACCAAACCGAACCGAAACCGAAAAAACCGAACCGAACGAAAAAACCGAACCGAATTCTTTTGGTTCGGTTCGGTTTTACTACTCTAGAAACCGAACTAAACCGAACCGAACCGAATTAATTAAATTAATTTTTTTATTTAATTATTTGTTTTGGGTATTATTTTCTAAACCCAATTTGTAAGTTAAAATGTGCTAAACCCAATGTGTTGTCAAACTTTAAGCTCAAAATATTTAAAAAAGGCCTATAAAAACTCTAAACCCTAACCTATTATTTATCCCCCATATAAGGTTCCGGAACCAAACCTCCTCCAGAAGTACCTACATCCATCTCCATAGCACTGCCTACTTCTGCCCTAGCTTTCTTTTCCAAATCTACTCTCATATAACATGTAACAGAATCCATAAACATTTATTTCGGGTAGATTACTTGGGTAATTTGTGATGGAAAAGAATCTAACACACACTAAATAAATCCACCCACGCATTATTTTTACTAATCAAGTTGTCAACATGCAATTACAAGCAAACAACCTTGATCTTTGAACAACATCATACAATTTAACTTTTCTAAGTCATTTGTACGATTTTTGTGTTGTGAGGTTGTTAGTTTGGACTTTGGAAGACTTCATTGATGATTTTAGTTCAATTTTAAATGTTTATTTTCATTGTCTTTGATTCTAGTTAGAATGCTTATGTTATGATTGTGTTGGATATGTTAAAATTTAAAATTTCAATGTTTTTCATTTTTTGAAAAAAAAAAAACAAAAAACCAAAACCGAACCGGAAAAAATCGAACCGAAAAAAAATGAACCGAACCGAACCGAACCGAACTGAAATTTCGGTTTGGTTTCGGTTTTGGCAAAAAACCGAACCGATTTAAACCAAACCCACCCCTACTCTTAAGCACCACCAAATGATCACAGGGTGAGCTCTCACTATCATAAATTACTATTTGCCCACCAAACAAAATTTTGTCGGACCGATAAACTTGATCCAACAAAAAAATAAAAAATTTGGTCGAGCAAAAAGGGTTAGCGTTTAGGTTTTTTTTTTAGTGACTAGGCGACATAACAATTTCAACAGGCAAAGTAACCTCATCAGATTATGCCCCTTCTGCCCGATGGAAAACCAGTTCGTCAACGAAGGTAACTTGGCTCGACGAACCAGATCATCGAACAAACCCCAATTCATAAAATATTTCTTTGGTTATTTCTCATTTTCCTTGGTGACTTAGGGTTTAGGGTTTATATTTCTTTGGGAAAATGTAATATTTCTTCAAGCAAAGGTGAGAGACGTTTTAGCATATTAAATTCTTTCGATGATTTCTGCAATCTGTGAAATTAATTTAAGAAATTCAACCGTCAATGTAATTGGCATATAGTATACTTCGAGATTGCATATGTCGAAAATCACCCAAATGTAAGTTTCCAGGAATAGGTAATGGCACGAAATCCTTCAACGGTTGAAATCGCATTATCACAATTTAACGTTTTTTTAACTCTGATTTTGATATATGATTTTCTACAACTACACTCCTAGACCCTAGAAGAATAGAATGAACGGACTAGATCATCAATTTAAAATATTTAAACGAGTGGTTATTGTGGTAACAAGAATCTGCATGAACGGACCAGATCATCAATTTAAAATATTTACACGAGTGGTTATTGTGGTAACAAGAATCCGCAGTCTTCATTCTTGACGAATTTGTACCTACAAAACAATCAACACATTTGTTCAAGGCTAAAGCCACACGCACCCAAGAGGTGGGGGGAGGGGGGTTTGGGCAATGGATCCTATGCCTAAGTGTGTAGCAAAAGCTTACCAGAAGTTGGTGGAGATGGTGTAATTACAGGTAGGTGGTCAGCCTAGGTGTAGGGTTTTGTCCTACACATGGCAGCTTCCCATTGACCAAGCTGTGACATCCGTAAGATGGATGAGGAACAAATTATCTCCATATATTAATTAGGAAATAATATCTTGCGATGATGATAGAAGCATCCTTGATTGATTGTGATGAAGATTATTTACTTGTTTGAGTTGATCTTCATTTAGGAATGTATTAAAGATAAGATTTGGTGATTAATCCTATTCTTAATGCCTTTGACTTTTCCAAGCCACGAGCAGGGGAGCTTGGAGTAGTCGTAGTCAGCTACTTGAGTCTCCAGGAATGTTGAGCTGTGCGTGAGAATATTTGTGTAACCTTCCCATTTAATGAGGGCAATTTTGTCTTCTTTAGGAAAAATCCACGTACTGTCTCCAGGATTTTTGGAATTATTTTGGCTTCACGGTTACCACAAAATCTTATATTTTATTTAATAGAAGTATAGAATAAACTCTAAGTATTTATTGAATATATTGTTTTGGTGGGATAAGCACTCTACGAATATAATTTCAATGATCTAACCGTTAAACTTGTTTGAATATAGTATGAAGCAAATTGGTGTGGAACTAGATCCTTTACTACAGTAACAGTTGTTATGTAGCCAGGTTCACCTGCCCAATACCAATGATACCAAGCGGTAGCTTTGCTACTCGAAAAGTCTACTTGATCCACTACGGGATTTACATCAGAGTAGCTTCAGCGTGTGAACAGGGCCAGAGAGCCTGAGCAATCAAGTACAGCGTGTGCTGGCAAGGGAGCCCGAGCAGGCTCGAGCGAGAAGCTGGTGGAGAGTTGCCAGCCCGAGAGCCCGGAGTGGATTTGACGCAAGGCTGACGTCAGCCACGTTTTTTCTTCTACTTTGCCTTGGCGTCTGTTGGATCTCAACCCACAAACTTGCCGGAGTTCGCTCTGAGGACGGACCAAAAACTGGGCAAGGTTTCAGAGAAATTGCAGGGGGTTAAATCTCTGGTTTCGAACTAGAAAAACACCATAAATCTTGTCCCAAGCAACATTAAGACATAATGAAACAAGATTTGCATAGAGAACCTCACTTGGGTTCGAGTTTCAAATCTTGAAGCTCTCGGCTTCAATGGTGGTTTACACCATGATGGTCTGATGACGCATGCAACGGTATAGCAAGGATCCTTTAGTCCTAGAGATTAAGGTTTCATGGTTTTGGAGTTTGATTTGTTTAATTTTCGAAGAGGAAAGTGGGTGAGAGCTCTCGGAGCTCTAGAGAGAGTGAGAGTGTAGAGAGAGAGTGAGAGAGGAACTTCAGAGAAAAATTGGAGAGAGAGAGAGAGAGTGAGGTGCACGGGAAAGAGAGGAGTGACGTGAGGGAGTGGGAAGGAGTGCAAAAAATATTATTATTTTATTTACCTGTTGCCAGGGCTATTTAAGTGTAGGGGTGGAGATACCAAAGGCAATTACTGTTCATTAAGGGTAATTACTGTTCACTAGATGGATTAAATAGTGGATTGCCTGGGAGGAGGGCTCCAAAGGTGAAGTTGCTCTCATATGCAACAAAAGCGCCTAAAGTAATAAATGAAATAGGGTTGGGCTCATGAATAAGGAAAGAGGATATCTCTTGTAACCCGTAAACCCTTTTTTCAATTGTGGGCCATCAGGCAATGGGAGCAACCCTTACAATTTTTTCCATGTCCCACCACAAAGTTTGCATACGCAAAAATCACAAAAAGTAAATTTTCAGGGATTAGATAACGAGATTAAATGTTTCAATGGTTAAAAACATATCATCACGATTTAACAATTATTTTAACTTCGATTTTGATGATACATTATTTGGCTCAACGATATTATTTCGTTTGGAAAAGATTTTTTTTTAGTGTCTATGGACTTTAGCCTTAGGGTTTCAGATTAGCTCTTCAAAGTCAATTTTGTATAATACATTTTCCGTATTTGTTTATTTAATCTAAATAATTGTTGAAATTAAAACGAACGGGCGCAGACCTCTTCAAAATAAATAGCTATTGGCTAAGCCAACTACAGTAAAGGTAGACATAATAGAAACTTCCCAGTTTTTTTTTTTGGAACTTTAACGAAAAGCACCTGGTACTGTTCATTTTAACGAAAAATCACATTTTTACACTAAAAAGTCAATCCTGGTACTATTCACTTTACCCTTTATTTTGTCCTTATCATTAAAACTCAAAGTTTTCAAGTCCTTTTCATTAGTTTTCCTTTTTTTTTTTCGTGCTTCATCTTTTCCATCAGTTGTATCAAATATATCAAAGTCACAAGAAAAAACAAAATATTTTCCAAAAGAAAGTCAATGACACGTACCAACTTTTGACGAGTATGTGGTATCGACTCCATCAACGTATTGAATTGACAAAACCCTAATTAAGAAGTTGGACTCAGCCAAAGGATGGCTACTACGATGTTTGATCCTTTCTTCATTTTAATTAATTAAAACTTTGTTTTCAATTTAAATGAGCAAGAATTAATACTATATATATGCAAAGCTTCCATAGATTATCCTCACATCAACATTTTAGTTCATTCTTCTTCATCCTTCTGTACTAACTAAACTCAGCCTCCTTATTGCCTGTTAAACAATCAACACTTCAAGCAAAACATACCAATGGCAGGTTTCAACAGCCAAAGATGGTCTCTAAAGGGTATGACCGCCCTCGTCACCGGTGGAACTAAAGGCATCGGGTTAGCGCTCTCTCTCTCTCTCTCTCTCGATTTGTTTTGCAACTATTTAGTAAATTCATATTTATTTCCCTTGCTGACATTGTTCTTTTGTATAATTTGTGCATTAGATATGCGATAGTAGAAGAGCTAGCGGGACTTGGAGCAACCGTACATACTTGTGCTCGCAACGAAGCACAGATTGTTGAGAGGCTTCGAGAATGGGAAGATAAGGGATTTAAAGTGACTGGATCATTTTGTGACCTCACCTCTAAAGCTCAAAGGGAAAACCTCATCAAAACCGTCTCCTCAATTTTCAACGGCAAGCTTAACATCCTTGTAAATTACTTTTGCCCTTCCTTTTCTCTTTCTTTTGTGTGTTATGTGTTGAAATTTTAGAGTCGAGCAAGTGGACTACTATAATCACACTGATATGTTCCAGCTTAACCACATGCACAGCTCCATAGGTGTTTGGTTTCATCACAAAAGGTCCTGGTTCAATTAAGAGTGTAAACCATATAATACAAGTTATAAAATTTCTGTCAAGTTTCAAATATTGGATTGCATCATTGTTCAACATTATGTGTGACTCTGCATAATAATAATCATGAGACCTTGGTTGCAGCATTAATTTTGCTCTCTTTCACAATCTTGGTGTAAAATCTAATTTTCTAAGTGATTTTTTTTGTCACAGATAAATAATGCAGCAACATGTACTCTCAGGAGTACTGCAGATTACACTTTGGAAGATTTTTCAAGCATGATGAGCACCAATGTTGAATCCCCCTACCATTTGTGTCAACTTGCATATCCTCTCTTGAAGGCCTCAGAAAACGCAAGTATTGTATTTGTCTCCTCTATTGCTGGTCTGAAAGCTCTACCCAGACTATCTGCCTATGCAGCAACCAAAGGTAATTTATTAATTATTATTGTTTAGTTAAAATAAAACTGCAAATGTTATTAGCTCCAAAGCCCTAAAAACAATTCTGTTTTTTCAAATTTACAGGAGCAGTGATACAGATTGCAAAAAATTTGGCATGTGAATGGGCAAAAGACAACATTCGCACAAACACTGTGGCACCATGGGCTGTCAACACCGGGGCTAAAGTCGAAAATGTATGTAGCACTCCCCTCCGGCTTATTATTTTGTCTGAGATTAATTGATCTTGATTTGCAACAATTTAATCAAACTGCGTTAGCGATATTCGATCTGACGCATTCTAATGATTTTACATTATCAGGATGATCATGCTGAAGATTTCAGACGGCTAATAGGTAGAACTCCCATCAGTCGTCTTGCACAGCCTAATGAAATTTCGTCTCTGGTGTCCTTCCTTTGCCTCCCTGCTGCTTCTTTCATCAATGGACAAGTCATTAGCGTTGATGGAGGGTTCACAGTTAGTGGTTTCTAGCAAACTCATCAATATTATCAGTCCCAACATTTGTTTTTGTTTTTTTCCTGCGGATTCAGTCACACTCTAATGAGTTTGTTGACATATAGTTTCACATTTAATCAGTTTCTTAATAAACCTCGTCCAAAATTATGTAAAATGTTATGTACTTTTCAAGACTAATAAAGCTTAATGTCAACTCAGGCTCAATCATATATATCTGCCTAAATTGTTAAGATATTTCAAATGTGAACGATTTAGATATGTAGGAAATGAAATGATATATGGTCTTCTCAATTGGTTGTATAATTAGCCAGCACAATATTTTGTGAATCATAGACGCACTCACGCACAGGTGCCACACACATAGGGAAGTAGCTTCGCTCCCAAATATTGGTATTCCAAGTTCAAATCTTCCTTCGTTGATAAATAAAAAATAAATAAAAAAGATTAATGATCATATGCTAGATGTAAGGGTGGTTCAGATAGGGATCCTGAACCGATCTCTTTTGGGATGGGATTTCGAAAACCGAAACCAAACCCAAATTTGTGTATTTCCAATTTTAGGATTCTCGAAAAAAAATTTTGAATTTTGGTACGGCCCGGGATTTTAATTCAATTTCTATTCACTTTCTTGTAAATGGAAGCCCCTGATTAATTCAATTCAAACCAGCATCAAAATCCCAAATCAAAGAATCAGATAATATCCCAGGTTATATGGATAAAATTACATAGGAAATGGAATGCAAATGAACATTTCCCTACAGTTTCGACTTTCAATACAAGCATGTTCGATTCAGTATCAATATCATTTTGAAATAAGAACAAAGCAACAAACAAGAGCAAATAAAAATTGCAAGAGATATTGCAAAATCAAACATGCATAATAAGAAAATCAAGTTATTTAAATTGACAAATCCAAATCCAAATCCAAATCCAATAGCAGAATCCAAATCTATAAACAATAAAAATTGCATAAACCCAATTTTCACAAACCCTAGAAACCAAAATTAATTCGGAACCAAACCCTAGATTTTGATTCTTGAATTCCAACCTTAATTTGAAAAATAATTCGAAGCAAAACCCTAGATTTCAAAGGTAATTCAAAACAAATACCTCAACTAGGAGCTCGAGAGTCGCTCGATCGAGATAGAGAATTGGATAGAGATAGTAGCAGATGTGTCCGTGTGTGTGGTTTGTATGGTGTGGTCGAGGGGGAGGGTAGAGGAGAGGTGAAGTCGAGCTCAAGAGAGAAACGGCATACGGGCTACTTCATAACATTATCTTTTGGACTATGTTAACACAAAAAGAATTCGTGCTTAGAATAACTCGAGAAAAGAATTGGAGTCCCGCCTTCATGCTACATTTTTCCAATCGTGGTTCCTCATTAGTAGCTCCGCTGCATTATAATTTAAAAAAAAAAAAAAGTTGTTCGACTAATAATGTTGACTATTCATACGAATCAATACTATCAAAGTAAAAATAGTAATTAATTGAATTTGTAACACAAAACTATAGTGAAAACTAATAGAATTGAATAGATATGCAATGAATAGTTTACTAACACAACTTACAAAGGAGATAAATAGTTCTCTAACACACTTTTTTTCAGTCAAAGCCATGAGATTATCATTGATGAATGAAAGAGTTACATCTAGAACAAAGTAGGACGCGTCTCGACTGCAACAAAACAAAAAGTAGCCTTGCAAACTGAATATCAGCTAGACAATCTAGGGGATCTTCGAACCACAAACACGAGCTAGAGGAGAAGAGGCTAAGGCCAGCTAAACGATGAGCTGCTTCGTTAGCTTGGCGTGTGACATGTTTAAGGACAACTCTAGTTATTCCCAAAGCTAAAGACTTAGGGCTCGTTTAAAAGTGTGTTTGAAATAGCTGAAAGTGTTTTTGGTGAAAATATTTTTTTAAACCAATCTATAGTAAAAATCCAAGTAGATCCTGAAAAAACATTTTTAAGTATTTACTTTAAAGAGCACATATTTAATGTTTCTTCTAAAAAGTACTTAAAATATTTTTAAAACTCAAAATCAATTTCACCAAAAAAGAATCATTAGTAATAACATTTTGTAAACCCCAAAGTAAACACCATGGATAAGCCTTTCCTAACTGCCAATGCATTCACAAGAAGATGGAAAGAGACAAACTTGAAATTCAACGACAAAACAGCGATGAAGTGGCCATTATCACTAACACAACTTACATTAGTCATCACATAATATGATTAGATCCAAGCCGTTGTGGCACTTTCCTGACCGTCGATTATAAAAATGTTTGGATCCAACGTCGGTTTACCTTCCACGCAGCCGCTTCACCAGCATATGAGAACCCGGATTACCGGTCAAACAAGAGTGCATTTTTGCTCACCACTATTTATGGCTGGTTTGGTATTATTGTGCTTTGAAAAAAAACTGTTATGAGAATAAACGGCTGTGTTGTGAGAATAAGCAGCTGTGAAATAAATCAGCAGAGTGTTTGGTAAACTTTTTTGTAAAAGTGCTTTTGGAAAAAAAAGCAGTCTGATAGTGAGTTTTTTCATTAAAGGAGCACTGTAGCTCCGTGTGCTTTGAAAAAAAGCCAGTTTTCCAAAGCTGCAAATAGCAGCTTTAGTTTTTTCCTTTGATTTCAGCTTATTCTCACAGCAGCTTCCAAAATAAACCTTTTTTTTTCATTTTACCAAACACCTAAAACCCTCACAGCTTTTTTTCATGGGTGCTTTTTTTTTAAGCACCTCACTCCCAAACCACCCCTTAGTGTGGTGTATGATCACCACCTTATTTATTATTGTTAGATAAGTTTGAATTTTAAAATTTGTGTTTATCCACTACACGAATCTTGATATTCAAAACTCATTTAACGATGATTAATAAAATAATGAATATATAATATACTAAATGAATACTTCTGTCAAACAAAGACAAAATTTCAAACCGGACAGCGATTAAATATATGAATTCGAACAGTACAGCCCCACCCCACACGTGGCAGCCAACGAGCCCCACCTCCATAACTCCCCTTCCAGAAAGTTCCAGCAAACTCGTGGCTACCAAAAATGTAATCCATACTAACGGCCCAGATCCCTCCACGTGGCATCCGACGTGGCATGATTTGCATCCCGGCATATGATACGCCTCGCTCTTCCGAGTCTCTCTCTGTCCTCTTGCTTTCTTCTCCGGACTCGCTGAAACTCTCCCACTGAAACTTTCGCTAGAGAGAGAAAGTAGAGAGAGAGAGATTTTGTTCTCAGATTTGTTATACGAGACAACGGTGTCGTTTTGGATTGGCGATGGACTGCAATGAAGGAGGAGGAGGAGGGTCGACGAAAACGGAGGAGCGGAGAGAAGCTCTGGTGTATATGTGGGGATATCTTCCGGGAGTATCGCCGGAGAAGTCTCCGATACTGTCTCTGTCGCCGGTGCGGTTTCCTAATGGGATGGAGGGTGGATATTCGTGGAAGGACGTCTGCGGCGGCGGTTGCGGATTCGCCATGGCCATCTCAGGTTTGATCCTCGAATTCTCAATCTTTAAACAAGTGATCAATGCTTAATTACTTGTTCGATTTTTTAATCGTGTGTTTCAATTTGTTTGGATGATGGTTTTGATTAGAGTGTGGGAAGCTGATGACGTGGGGGTCGACGGACGAGGAGGGGCAGAGCTACGTCGTTTCTGGGAAGCACGGGGTAATGCAGCGGTCTTGTAATTACTTATAATTATTTAGGATTTCGAATTTTCTGGGATTAATTTTGTCATCTTTGTTAAGGAGACTCCGGAGGCATATGCTCTCCCAACTGAGGCTTCAATACTCAAGGCTGCTGCTGGTTGGGCTCATTGCGTTGCTGTTACGGGTAGGTTTTTTCGCTCTTATTTCTGATGACGGAATGAATATTCATTGTTCACTACTTAAATTTGTGTTTGAAATAAAAGGATTTATGTGTAAATTGGTAGTTGACTGTTGTGTGGATTATTAGTGTTTCTTGATACTAGTTGCATTTAGTCAAATTGCGTGAAATACCGCGGTAATTCTACGATTTGAG
This sequence comes from Malus sylvestris, assembly GCF_916048215.2. NCBI lineage: Eukaryota > Viridiplantae > Streptophyta > Magnoliopsida > Rosales > Rosaceae > Malus > Malus sylvestris. The sequence goes on from NC_062271.1 coordinate 21,777,254, forward strand.
TTTGGTAACATGATGAAATATGGATAATCTAGGGCCCGTTTGATAAACATTTCGTTGTTAGTTTTTAGTTTTCTTTTTTTATACTTGAGATATGGAAATAGTATATGGGGAAAAGGAGGGATGAAGAAGGGTGGTGAGAGGGAGGGGAAGAAATAAAGAATGAATGAGAACAAAATCTGGAAAGCGGAAACAACTTAAAATAGTGTTTGGTTTTTGGCTTTCATCTGTTTTCCTTTTCTTGTACATTTCTTCTACGTCTTTTCCACCCTACTTATCCTCTCCTCTGTATCCTTCATTTCTCCCATGCATTCCCCCTCCCTCTCTACAAGAAAAATGAAAACTGATAAAGCTAAAAGCAAAATGGTTATCAAATGGGCCCCTAGTTTCTACGGGAGCAGAATGTGAACTAATTGGGATTATTGGTCAATCTACTTTCTACAGAGACTGGTGAAGTATACACTTGGGGTTGGAAAGAGTGTGTTCCCTCTGGGAATCTTATTGGTGATCTGGGCATGGTGGAACGTCTCCAAAAGGATACTACAGGGAATCAAAGTTCATTACCAGCTGAACAAGGTATTTCTGTAACCTGGGTATATCTGGAAAAACATGCACGGAAACCTTTTCGATTGTACTAGATCAATGTGATTAAGACCTTATTGTCTTATACAGTAAACTCAATGTCTCAAGGCTTCAATTTGACTAGTGGGACAGTATCTCATCTTGAAAGCAAAAGGGCCAGAGAGGAAATTGCAAAGCGAAGGAAAATTTCGTCGGCTAAAGTCGAATCTGAAAGCTCAACAGGTGGTGAAGAATTCTTCAATCCATCCCCTTGTCTTGTAACTCTGGGTCCTGGAGTGAGAATCACCACTGTCGCAGCTGGTGGGCGCCATACTTTAGCATTATCAGGTAATGTTTCGGGGTTGTATTTAAGACTTTCAGGATGGTTGCTTTTCTTTGTGGTCACACCATATAGTTTTGTAGGTTGTAGGATGTACGAAGCTATGGAGGATTTTTGATGTAACACAAGACCCTGATGCATCATAATTTTAACCGAAGTTTCAGATATGGGACAGGTGTGGGGTTGGGGCTATGGAGGCGAAGGACAGCTAGGTTTGGGTACCAGGGTAAAAATGGTTTCTTCTCCTCATGTCATCCCCTGTATTGAGCCATCTGCGTCTGGGAAGGATAGGTCTTCTGTGATATCTCAAGGTTCAAAAGTTCCTGGAAGTTATGTGAAGGAGATTGCTTGTGGAGGCCGGCACAGTGCAGTAATAACAGGTCAGCATTTATGGGATCGTATAAAGCTTGTAACCAGAGAATGAAGAGCTGGTTAATAGATTGTGTTTATAGGTTGTACGCGTTAATGTAATCCTACTTATTTGTTTTCCATCCTTAATTATCTTTGGATCTATGCAAAATGCAGGATTGTTCTTGGTTGTTGTATGGATCCTCTTCATTTGACGAAGACATCCTCTTTTTGTGTGACCATTTCAACTGTATCACTCATTTATATTTAGAAATAATTTTGCAATTTGCAGATGCTGGAGCACTGCTTACTTTTGGCTGGGGGCTTTACGGTCAGGTGAGCTTGCTATGCTAGTCAAGGTCTTATGCTGTTTGAGCGGAACTGAGAGAAATGATTGCTCTTCTTGTATACTTTGATAATTAGTAGTACTACTGATTAGATTTTCAATTAGAACCGCATTTTCCTTTTCTCGTTCTTGTTATTTATCTGCTGCATTTCTCATCTTTTCCCATTTTGATCCAGTGTGGGCAAGGGAATACAATAGATCAGCTAAGACCAAGTTATGTGAAATCATTGTCCGAAACAAAAGTGAAAAACATTGCTGCCGGACTATGGCATACACTCTGTGTATCTGTTGACGGGCGTGTATATGCATTTGGAGGGAATCAGTTTGGACAGCTGGGAACAGGTGCTGACGAGGGTGAGGTACACTCAACGAGTTATCCATCCTGGTTCTTTTTTCAGCTTTGTGATCTTAGCTTGGCCCAACTTCTTGTTGTATGACTTAACTAAATCATATTCTTGTAGCTTCAGACTCTACCTAAGATATTGGATTCTCCGGGTTTGGGAAGCAAGCATGCAAAAGTAGCCTCCTGCGGCGCTCGACATAGTGTCATTCTAACAGGTAAGCTAATGAAGCTGAAAAGTGTTGATACTTGCACTAATCATTGATATTCACAAAGCTATTTATTTGAACATTCCATTTGTTATTTTGGCTGCAGAAGACGGCCAGTTATTTAGTTGGGGGTGGAACAAGTATGGCCAAGTATGATTCCTAACTTATATGATTAAAATCTTTTAGTCACAACGTCTACTCTTGCACGATCATTTTTAACGGCACGATCATTAACGAACTTCTCTATTCCTGTTTGGATGCAGCTTGGCCTGGGCGATGCCGTGGATAGGAACATTCCTTCTCAAGTTTCAATAGAAGGCTGCTTACTGAAAAATATTGCATGTGGCTGGTGGCACACGCTACTTCTAGCCGAAAGACCCATTTGAGTTTGGGTTCGATCGATGATGACAATAGAAAAGGAATGACTTGCTACAATATGACATCTTCAACTAGTCTGTGTTATTAGATGCTTTCTTAGGCTTGTATCATGGTGTACATTATTTCTTTGCGCACATTCGTGGAGTCGTGTAGGCATGTATTCCATTCTTTCCAGTTTTTAGAAGCTAATTTTTTTTCAAATTGCAGAGAAATCTTTAGTTTGTACACAAACAATTAAAGTAGTTGTACTGATAATTTAGTCTTGCTCTGATGAGGATGTGATGGTGATGCTTCCTAGGTCTGGCCATCGTCACCTGGTTTTGACGCACAATACCCGGCGGCTTGCCGGCTTTTCTTGGATATAAATGGAGGCGCATCAGATCCTGCTTGATATTGAACTTCTCCTGCGTTGCAGAAGATGCAGGAGTGGCCAAAATACATCCATTCTGTGAAAACCCCTTGGTGCCTGAGCATATTCAAACAAACATAACATTTAGAATGGCAAAAATTATGGGCTTCTTTAGACTATATTACGATTTTGGTGTTCGTATTTTCCGAATAATTGTTGGTCTATGTAGTTTCAGTTTTCGCATTTGGTATCTGTAGTTCCTAAATGCAACAATTCACGGACAAATACGAGAGTAAATCGAGTAATTGTTCTTAAATTGCAACTAGTAGACCCCAATATGCTTAACATTGAGGGAACTAGAACTACATGGACTAAAGTGGAACTTCGCCTGAACTATATGTTACCACCGAAATCATACTTTGGCCGTTTTCCAAAAGAAAATTACCATAGAGATGAACCATACCTCGACAACAAAATGTGCCCACATGTTGCTTGAGCGAGTTTCAATCACACCCTTCAAGATAGTCAGCTCTTGTCGTCGGATAGCTTGGGCTATGTCTAAGAAAAGTCCGTGTTCATCACATAGCATCTGCAGTAGTAGTCATGGAAATTTTAGACGAAACACTTCTGCAACGAAGCTTTGCGTTGACAAATAGGGGGGCATGCAACAAACCTCTATAAGCATGTGTCCTGGGTGTTCAAGATCTTCTACCACAATGGGGCAAATCTGGAGTTCACTTCCAACTTCGAAAGCCCTGCTTGTCCCACTTTCGCAGCCACTTGTGGCTTCGCTTGTGTTATTGGAATGAGGTGCCTGCAAAAGCATCAAGGATATAGTTAGAAACTAGTGATTAATTCGTTGGTCTTCAACATTACGCACCAGCTGGATTCGGAACTACAAAATGACTTTGAGGACAAATAAAATTTCTAAGTCAAGGACGTTGTGCAGAAGTTTTTTTCATCTTTGGGAGACCGTCATGGTGCTTGTCCTGGCCGGCTGCTGTTTATTGATATTTTCATTTTAATTATTTCATGCATAATTTACCAAGAAAAAAGGCTTTGCATACCTCTTGTGGTGTGTAGCACCTCAGTTTTTCGGTTTGGTCAGTCATGTTTCTTAAAAACTGCATGTGTTTAACGGTTCGGTCTAAAAGGCCGTCAATGCTGCACTGAATACCAGAAACCAAACACGTCTAGTTAGAGAAAAACAAGCAATTATGTATTTGTCCCTCAAAAACTAGAGAAAGGCTGTTACCTTAGCACCATTTGGGACAAGGTCTCGTAGCTCTTTCATACGATCCTGAATCAATTGTCTATCTCTTGGTCTTAGCTTCCGGCTATTGCCAAGCCTGGTCTTTCTTGCAGTGCCACCGGACAACTTTTGTTCCTTTTTAGGCTTTGTAGACTTGTACCCTTTCTCCTTCTGCTCTTCGTCAACCAAAGTACTTATCGTGCCTGTGAAAGAAGTTGAAATCTCGCCCCTGGCAGGTAAAGCAGATGTATGGTTCCAAGTTGCTGAATCACTTCCAACTGGGGCACTCGCTTCAAATTTCAATTGTTTGAAAGAAGCAGGAAATTGACTTGATGAGGTAATAGATGATTTAATATTCTCTGATCTGCTAGACGAGGTTTCATCTTTGGCTACAAAAGCTTTCGAGAGGTTCTCAGCATCACTTGCTTTGGAAAACCATGATGGCTCAATACAGGTAGGGAGATCTTTCTGCAAACTAGAGCTGCTACATGTATCATCAATGCCGATAGATGGGTCCCATATATGTTCATCTGTCTGCCTCTGCAAAGGTGTTCCAAGTGCTTTGTGTAGTTCACAATTTTCAGGAAAGCTAAAGAAATTATTCACTGTGTTGTAACTTGTATCTTTAGCATTAACGTCTTCGAACAGTTCTGCTACACCTCCAACAGAGTAAGAATTGAAACCGCTCATGGATTCTCCAAACACTTCCAAACCATAGCCACCAAATTGAGAATAGGTTAGAAGTTCTTCCTCTAGACAAGATAGCCCAAACATCTGACTTTCCATCATTCCCAGCAAGCTGGTATCTATCAACTGACTGAGTGGACTTGATTCTCCACAGTGAAAAGTTGGCGGAACAGCAATCACACTTTCGCCTGTACTCTTAAGAACTTCTGGCTCATCTGTTCCGGTGTCTAGAAGTGAATCTTCAGCAGTTGGCAATTGCAAAAATTGCCCGAAGGTCAACAATAAGTTATCATTCAGTCTGATGTTATCAACATCTTCTGACCCTTCAACGTTGAGTGGATTCATGGTAACAGCTGATGGCTCAAATGTGTTCTGCATTAAACTAAATGATTGTGACCATGATGATTGAGCTTCAATGTCTTTGTTTAAGGTAAAAGGTACAGTTTTCCCCTCAACATTGTGAATGGCATTGAATCTGTCTTTCACAAAAGCAACCACTGCAGGATCTTCAGCAACCTGAAATTTTGATCAGAGAAGAAAGGGACTTATAAGATGAATACAAATCGGTGCATGTGTTACAGAGAGAGAGAGAGAGAGAGAGAGAGAGAGACTGAGAAACACATGCGAGTCCTTAAGCTCCAGAAGGGGGGAAGAACATTATGTGAGATTCATGCAGTGTAAGTTATATAAATTCCACTGCCACAACTTCCCAAATAAACTTGTAAGCTACTATCCAGAATGGGATGTGACGGTAGACCAATTCAGGAAGTTTAGAATAAGTTCAGAATGAGCACGCACCGTCTCCAGGGAGCCAAGTTGCAGAACTCCATATGGAAGTACAGGTACAAGCAAAATTGTCTGCATGAGAAATCAAATATGTAATCAGATTTTCATCCATTACAAACATGCGAAACTTGAGCTATAAAATTAAAACTGTGGCCTAATCTGTGTTGCCAAAAGAATTACCTTGATACCCAATGCAAACTGAAGGAGCCATTCATCTGGACACTGAGAAAATATATTTTTTTTTTGGTTATACTGTCAACTACTAGAAGAAATTTTACCAACTGTATATGAAGATCGCTAAGAATTTACATTAGCTTGCTCGAATAAGATTTACCTGAGGAACTAAATCAGACTCTCTGGTGCATAGACTGTCAAGGAAAACCCAGGTAAAGCTCCCTGTACATGCCACCTCACCAACAACCCTGAGAAATTATTTAAATCCACAGTGAACCATTTTTCATTCCTTAAGACATTTGAGAACCTTAACAATAAACACATCGTGTGCCTTCCTGATATCTCTTACGAGACAGAACTTTTCCGGTTGTACCAGTTTAAAAAAGTCACGTTCATACGTGTGTTATGTGTATTCACTGATGGTGGCAAATAACAAAGAAAGCGAAATTGCCTCCACCAAAATTTCTTTTTTTGACTTCTATATTTGAAGATATTTCTTATAAAACATTTAGATAGAAACGTTTTTGGAGATTGAAAGGAAGTACACAACAAGACAAGAGTCAAGAACAAGATTGTACCCTTTTCCAAATGTGTACTGAAGATGTACCATATCAGCCACAGCCAGTCCAATTGGATATCCTGCAGATCCACCATCATGGATACTTGTTGCAAAATCCTTAAAATGCATCTGATTTGCGTCGCTGAAGTAGATGTCATCCGATGCATGTTCCACAGTTTCTCTTGGATTTGGGTGATGACAGTACCCATCCTCCCAAGACAAAATCCTTAAGACAACAAGAAGGCCAGTATCATACCGAAGATCGCCACTAGATTTGATATACATGAGACACACAATAAGCTCGGCATAGAAACACCATTAGGATGTCAATCCAAAGATAAGAATCATACTAGAATTTTTATTTGTGTGAAATATAAACGTTGAAACCTCTATGCGGTTACGCATATGTATTGTATCGAATGTGATTAGAAATTTCAAATAGAATTCATCTAGTACACTAAGGAAACAGCAAGATCATCGTCAAAACAAAAATTGCAGAAGCATTTTGACTAACTAATTAATTACTTTCCGAATTCTAAGGACGGATAAACAGATTAAAATTTTCAACAAAGAGTATAATTCATAGCAAAAAGCGAAGAAAAGGAAAGAAGCTTACAAATCACTCTGGTGCTTGAGCTTCCAAAACACTGAATAATTCCAAGGCGAATCGCTGCAGAGGCTCTTCAGCAACTGCCTCAGAGCAGTAGTCCCCATTATCTTCTCAACTTCCTCAAAAGTCTCTCAAATACAACAACTAGTAACAAAATCAATAATCACTTCCAAAAAAAGCAGACAAAACCAACAAACACCTTATCTAGCTGCCCTGGTACGAAGCCCGACCCGCCTGCTTAATCCGCAATCCCGCTCTTCGTTTAATCGGTGGATCGGTCGAAGACAATTCCATCACTGAACACTATGCCCGCTCTCCCTCTCTCTCTCAGCTACTAATCAACTTAATAAAAAAGCACTTAAACAAATCGAGAATCGATAAGAAGCTCTGCCCCTACTCGTTCGACTGATTCGATTAAGCAGTTCATAACTCTGTTTCTATTAGTTCGAAGCAAAAATCGCTGCCAAACAAATACACACAAAACTATAAGGATATTTTCATGAATCAGCTACTGCAAGAAAACTGAGAAAGCAGTCACCTCTAGAAACGAAGACGCTGATCGTGTTCGTATTCGCTGGCTTCCATTTCTCTCTGTGTTTGTAGTGTTTTCTTGGGAAATTGGCCTTCTTCTTCTTCCTCGCTCTCCCCAAGTCCACAAGCTCCGAATGTCCAAACGCACCACAAACAAGTGAAACAACGGTTGTATGCTTTTTCTTATACAAAATGCCTCCACCGGGGAACCGGTCACGTTTTTGGTTTTGGCGGATTTCAAACTGGTCCAAAGTCGGATTATATAGCTCGGTTGGAGCGGAGGGAGTGGGTTTCCGGACCCACAAATTTGTTTTTCTATGGTATGTGGGGGCCATTGTTTAGCAGTCATGTCAGGATTGAGATCCTCTCCGAACATCACACTTCCATGCTGATGTAAAGAGCAATACAGATCTTCAAGAGACAAATATATGAGCGTTGGGGAGACAAATTGTGTGTGAGGTAGGCTAGAGGGATGGGGCTAATGGAGACTGTATAATTTAAATTGAATGATCCAGATTGATGTATGCGTCGACTCTAGATGTGAGATCTAGAGAGGATCTCAATCCATCCTGTTAACGTTTATTATCGACTTCTTATTTTGGATTTTTATCACAATTAATCTTGAATTAACCCAACACATCAAGATGTTTCATGAAATTAAAAATCAATTAATGTAGTATCTTAGTATAAATGCTGCAAATCGATATGATACTTCCGTCACAATTTCATCAAAATTTCTATTAGTGATAACGTGTAGATGTAGAGTAGATATGGGCACACAATTCTAGTAAAATATTACCATATGGATAATTATTGAAATGGCCCGCCTCTTTTTTTTCTTTCTATTTTTTTTTTGTTTTTTGTCGTGTGGAAGTCGATACATAGAGCTGCACTTTAGTCATTAGGGCCTTCTATCTTGGGGGCCCAATGTTTTTTTATATATCGTATATATCTCTATTAATTATAAAATTATCTTTGTCAACCAAAATATGAAGAAAAAACAAATTAATTTTCTATCATAAAAAAAAAGATGAACAATAATGTAATTTTACAGGTCTAAATTTTATTATTTTTTATTAAAATCTCACCTACATATGATGTTAAAATACCTCTAATATTTTTAAAAAAAAACCGAAAATAAAAACCTCTAACTCCCCCCACGACTCTCCCTCTCTCCTTCTCATTTTATAAAAAAATGTGTTTATACACACAAATTATGTAAGTAAATGCTAATACATATAAATATAAAAAAAATTAAGGACATTATAATTGAATTGTGAGTGCAGTAGAAATGGTCCGCCTCTTTTTTTTGGCTGTGTGCAGTTCGGAGCTACACTTTAGTCAATAGATTTTTCTTCTTTTAAAAATTTACTCCATATAAAATTAATGGCCCCATCCAACAATTGATTACAAACATGCCATCGTCCTAGTCCAAATGTTTTTTTTTTTTTTTTTTAATTTTGCTTTTCAAATTCACTTTCAGTAACAAGTAACAAAAACAAAAAAAATCATAGAAAGGGTCAGACAAAAAAAAAACACATATTATATTTTGTTCAAAAAATTAGGATCTAATTGTTATATTAAATTACATAGAAAATAAAAAATATTTCATGCAATTATATATCAAAGTAATGCATACACATAAGTAACCAATGTTAAATGAACATAACATAATGGATTAGAAAAACTTGAAAATACGGTCAAGGCAAGTGTTGGACACTTTCTCTTTAAGACAGGTTAATGCCACACTACAGTGCTTATGATTGACTGATGTTCGTCTCCCAAGATACAATGACCATGTCCTTGTAATAGTAGCACTCCAAACCACAAGGCTCCAATAAACCACGATTGTGTTAAATACTCTCTCATATGGACTCAATGAAACTCTCTAATATTTAGTGCATTCTATGTATAATTATGTAATTAATAAAAAAAATTATCAATCGATTATAGGGGCTTCCCTAATGTAGAATTTGAGATACCTTTTTAGAAAGCATGTGACTATTCAAGAAGAGTAAAAAATTACAATTCTTTATTTGAATAGATGCGTCTTTCTACCAAAATGCTCCATTTCTAATTTCCATTCAATGAATAAATTTAATATTATAATAATAATAATTTTTCAACATATTTTACCTTCTTCTTCAACATATAAAGTTGTAAAACCTAAGCCCATTTGCAATCCTCTTTTTCTTTCAAATTCCCAATCTCTCTATTTCTATTGAATATGTAAATCAACTCTCACATGATCTTGAAGATTGTAATTTGAGGTAACCGAAACTGTGAATTTATATTTTGTTTTCAATAATTTATTAAACAAACACTGGATGATTCTAATATTCGATATTGTGATGTTGATTCTAGGAAGAACAAAAGAGAACCAATTGGCGCTATTGATTTTATTATATTCGTCAACCAAGTTTTATTGCTCTTTATTCTCTTGAAATCTTTAGCTCATTGTTGATTATTAATTATCCAGAGAATGATAATAATATATTAATGAGTATTTACTAAAATCTCATGGCCTGGGTTGGTCTAGATGGGGAGAAAAGAAAGGAGAGGAAAGCGAGGGAGAGGGACAATGGCAACGATGTTGACACCAATCCTACTATGGCGATAACCATTCTTATTGTAGCAGTGTACATGAAGTGAAATGCAAGTACATGCGTAAACTTTAAATGTAGAGCTCGGGATACTATTTCGAAGAAGGAGATGAGAGTCTAGAAACTTATCTAGATCTAAGATCTATAATTGTGGTATTCTAAAGTAATCATGCATTGTCATTCCTTTAAATTTTTCACAAGATTGTCCATAACTGACTTGAGCTAACAATGAATTGACCATTCTTGTTACATAAAAGTTATGCTCGAAAGGAGATCACATTACTAGTTTTCGTCCATATGTTGTAATTCTGACTTTCACATCAACTCATAAGTGGATCACATGTTTATCGCATCACCAATTTAACGATAGATCATATAGTCAAATAGACAAAAACTATAAATTAATAAAATTTAAAATCTCATAGTGTGATGTGAGAAAATTAAAACTTTGCAACATATTTTAAAAATCACTCCAAACTTATAGTGTAAAATCGTAGTTAGCCAAACAATGAATCTACTCCAAACACGTTTGTGCAATTTGCGATATGTGATGCCTCCCTCAATTACTAGACCCGGAAAATGATTATTAATTTATTAATTAACTATACAAACATGCAAGTGGAAGTTACGTAAGTTAGATTAACATTGAATCATCGATCAAAAAGCTTATGAGATTTGGCATTTTATGATAAAAGTTGACAATACTTAGTAAAGCATACGTATACGATAAGTTGTTCAAGTTTTCTAAACACCTATTTGATATGCTGACCTTACCTCAGATAAGCACACCCATAGATTAAATATATTCGTTTCACCTATGAAACCAAGTTAAGTAGGGCAACCTTCAATTATGCATAATTTTAAATAATATTGAGAGGTAGGAACCTAGACAGGTTCAACAAGAAGTTGACTTAACCAAAATATAAAATATGCTATTAATTATGTGATTTTTTTTTTATGTTTGGTTACAAGATATTATTTTTTCGGACCGAAAAGACCCACATAATATGAAAATCTTAACCTAATGGACCATTTCTCCTTAGCTATCTAACACTGTCAATAAACTCTTAATTTATTGATATTTATTTTCTTTAATGGTAAGTGCCGTTTCAAGTTTGGAATTTTTTTCTTGCTCTTTATATTTCTTGAAAAATGATTTTCGTGATAATGATATGCGGAAATTATTTGTTGATTCCTTTTTATTTTTTGTGAAAGACGGCTTGACTTTAAGCTCATGCAAAAAACTTCTGAATTTATGGAACAATATTAGAAGAACAAGGTCAACAAAGATGACCTAAAACATGATTTCTTTATGCTTTTTATTATTTTTGGAGAAACACATTTGCATTTCTCTTCAAACCCATAAATAAAAATAAAAATAAAAACTCTCTTTTAACCAACATTATATAATTTATATTCCTTTTATAAAGTTTTTTTTTTGGTACAACGATATATTTTTACATTAAAAGGAGGGGGAGTTCGGCTAAGTCACACAATAGGCAACCTAATTTGGTATCGAATTCGTCATTCACGAGATTCAAACCTAAGACTTTTAACTTATAAATGAAAAGAAATATCATCAGACCATAGTATTGAGTGGCTATTCCCTTCATAAAGTTAATAATTCATACCTTCTTAATGCATGCTAATTAACACAACATTACATTTAATAAACAATGAATTGTCCTGATGAATGGCACTTCTAGTAGATTGAAGAATTATTGTGACAATTCTACAGACGATTTAAAATAATTATAAAAAACATGTGTGTGTGAGCGCGCGTGTGCGTGTGTGTGTAATGTGTCAAGATTAATCAAGAGCTTATTTTGGTCAACTAAAGAGCATTCGGCGTGCATGGATGAATAAATTATGGATTGACTACTTAAATATGAGTATAAGCTCCTATTTAAAATGTGTGTGTGTGTGTGCGCGCACACGTGTGTGTAATGTGTCAAGAATAATCAAGAGCTTATTTTGGTCAACTGAAAGAGCATTCGGCGTGCATGGATGGATAAATTATGGATTGACTACTTAAAGATGAGTATAGGCTCCTATTTAAAACTCTTCGTTTCTAGTTCATAAACCTTTATGCTTATGATCAGAACTGTTCATATTATATGTCACTCTATAAAAGTTATGTCTACAAAAAATCAATTAAAACTAAGGTCATTTAGTCATCGAATTGTATAAGAAAAGATGAATGGAAATGGTAAAAGTGTTACGAACCATTTATCTATTTGCTACAGTTGATTGACTTAACGACTTTAGTTTTATTTACGTTTTGCAAAGATGATTTTTACAGAGATTTATAATATGAACGGTTTCGAAAATAAACACAAAGTTATGTAAATCATTCACGAAAAATTTACAAATTCCTTCTCATCTTTAAATAGTCAAGTATTGCTCTAAATTATGATGAAAAGGTTAAAGTCGTACATGTGTTTTGATCTAACCTAATATATTATCAATAAACTACAATTTCACTATCAACATTTGCGTGAGATTTACACTTGAATCTTTTTTATTAATCTTTGTAGATCTTATCGTTTTTCGATGAACTCGACTTTCATCAAAGTGTTTGAAATTTACTCATTAGTTTTTAATTATGCTTCATTATAATTTGTTGAATATATCTATGTAATATGTCTTCTGACCACGTTTCTGAATGGAAATATTTATATTATGGAAGCCGAAATGTAAGAAAAAAGTCCTATAATTGATAGGGTTTTTTTCTGACAACCTATGCTCGCCTGACGACTTATAAAATATTGCGGCATGCTTGAATTTGCACACCAGCAAGGACTGCTGGTAGAGATTGAATAACAACAGCTCCTAATTATTTTATGTAATTATGTACTATCTTACATCAAACAGAGGCATCTTCTAGGACACTGTTTACATATTTAGGGTTTTAACTAAGGAGTGTGCTATTCACACACTCTAAATTACTTCCCACACACCCCTTACTAATTTTTGTCCGTTGATTTTCTTCAATTCATCCGATCCGACGGCCGAAAATTAGAAGGATGTTGAGAAGTAAAATGGGGTGTGTGGATATCACACCCCTTAACTAATTGTCCGAGAAAACATGTTAAGGAAATTTTTTTAAAAATGAAACCCGTTACAGATTCTTTGTCACTGTTTTTTTTTGTACAATATGTTTTAATGTTGGCATGGTTAATAATTGTAGTCCCAAACAAATCGTTTGGGAATTCGATGTTGCTAGGGTTTATTATTGGGAACTTTAACGAAAAGCACCCGGTACTGTTCACTTTAACGAAAAACCATATTTTTACACTAAAAAGTCAATCCTGGTACTATTCACTTTACCCTTTATTTTGTCCTTATCATTAAAACTCAAAGTTTTCAAGCTCTTTTCATTAGTTTTCCTTTTATTTATTATTTAGGAAAAAACAAGGCAGTGCTAGTTTGTGAATTGAATATTAATTAGTTAGGGTTTATTCCCAAGGCATCAAGAAATTAAGAATTTTTTTTAATTTTTTTGCCTTTGTTCTACTAGAAAGAGAGAAGAATGTCTTCTCTTTGTTTTACAAAAGTTAGGAGGGATGCATGGATGAAGTCAACTAGTTATTTAATTCATAATTTGTTGCAACTTGTAACCCAGCAGCATATATGGAAAAACGAAAATAATAATCGTAAACAAAACAAGAGTTCTAATATAATGTTTACATGAAATCAAACAAGAGTTTTACTAGCTATAATGTTGCAACTTATAACTCATGCTCCATCAACAATCTCAAGTAATTCCACGTAGATTGTATGTGTATATATATATCCCACCATAAATATTTACACAAAATCAAATATTCTTAAATTGAAAATAGATCAAATCTCATGATAATTCATAGTTTTAATTTTTCTGAAAATAAGATGTTTATTTTTCTAAATCTCTCCACGAATGGTTTTTGCTTAAACACTTGTGGAATCGAGCTATATCCGTCTATTCTAATTAAATTCACCTTCAAACACCAAAGTGAAATCTAAAATAACTAAAACACCCTTGAAATTATTTTTCCGAAATAACAAAATAAGTAAATAAAATTCCGGGGTAGGATATCACATATACCATCCTTGTAACTTGTGAGTTGCAATTGAATCAACCCAAAAAATAACCCTACCATTAAGTTAACTGCCAAATCAAGAGATGTACGAGTAAAAAGGTGAAAAATAAGTAGGCCATGTGGCCCTTTTTTTTACACAAAATGGAGGGATGAGGATTCATCTATGGATCGTCTTTGTGAGGATTTCAAGGATCACTTCATTGTGTTCATTTATTGTATATCGTATGATCAGTTTTCGTGGTACTGTTTGTGTTCGATTTTAAATAAAAAAAATTCAAAATGACAGAATGAAATGATCTTTAGAACCCTCACAAACAGAATCTATATAGGATCCTATTCCAAAACGGAGTGTACGGATACGAGTTTTACCCAAGGCACAATCCAAAAGCAGCATTATTGCACAAAGCCAACCAAAGGCATACGAAAGCATTGTAAGTGTGGTGTTTTATTGCGTACAAAAGCGCACCAGAGAGGGGCCATGCAGGGCCCATAACAGTGGGAACTTTTAACCTCCATATATGTGGGCCTAGGGATTAGGCCCGCCCTTGACGGTAAACAGCCTATTTCAGGAAAGATAGCAGACTGACGATATGAAACACAGGGCGCTTTGTTGGGAGATGGCCGTACCCTTTTGGCTTCTTTACTTTCTCGTTTGTTCAATCAATTCATTTTGTCGCGTCATTCATGAGAAATTCTCCCCCCCCGGGGCGCCCCGGCGTGGGGCTCATTAGTTGACATGGAGTATCACAAACCAGAACTTGACACTTATACACATTTCCTACACCAACACACTGTTTTAGAATTAAAAAAAATAAAACATATTGGGATTTGGGCCTTATTAGTCTCTTCTTCCTCTCTCCATTTTTCGGAAAAGGCTTTTTCATCAATCCAACACCAGCCTTCTCTCTTCCCTCTCCTTCGTCGTTGCTATGCACATCGGCAACCAAGCAATCTTTGACCAAAGCGTCATCACCACCTGCATCTGAACGTCCGATACGGCCACCGCCAAGATCACCCACTTGTGGTGTAAAATGATGTTAAACCAACAACGTAAGTATTGAATTGTTTTTGTAGTTAGGATGTTTCTCTTTATCCAGTTGCGTTTCGGGTTTCAACTTTAATCATCTCCTTAATGTAAACTACAACAGTAATATCGCTTGTATTAAATAAAATAATTTTTTTTTGACAAATAGTTTATGCAATTTTAGGTATCTTTTCATAAATAGTAGTAATCAGCACAGACGCTCTACCTATGCAACTAAATTTGTTTTTTATTTTACTATGACTTATCATTAATGAGCGTGGATGACAACAGTAAAGAGTAAAAGAAAAATGAAAAAAGGGAAAAGAAAAGGAGAGGACGGGAGAACATGGGGGAATGCAAAGAGAGGAAGAGAAGGAGAGATGTTGGGTTTTCTTATTTGTTTTTTAATTTTTAAATAGGATATGTTATATTTACATGGCTATGAGGTTATTGTAAAAAATAGTAAAATTTATGTTAGACGTAATGACTAAATTGTCTACGTTTTTGTAATTTTCAATTTTGGTGAGAGGATTAGAATGGTATTTTGTTGGAGTTTTGTTTGATAAACAGAGTTCTATTAATAGATAGTTTAGATATTTGATAAAAAAAATTGAAACTTTTATGAAAAGGACTTGGGCTAAGTTTATTTTAATAAAAAAATCATGCTATAACTTTATTTAATTAAAAAGACTTAAATTTTAATGAAAAACTCTTAAATTTTAATAAAAAAAGACAACAGAACTTAAATCTTAATGAAAAAGACATAATTTTAATATTAAAAAAGTCTAACGTGCGGACCCACACGTTCTCACACAAACTGTTTATGAAACTTAACGGTACTACAATGTTTATGAAATGTACAACCTGTACTCTCCTTCATGCCACCAACTAGGTGATGAAATGTACAACCCGTACTCTAATATCATTTGGCAACTTGCCATTCATGCCACCAACCAGGTGAAGAAGGAACTCATCTTCAGCCACCAACCAGGTGATGAAATGTACAACCCGTACTCTCTTTCATGCCACCAACTAGGTGATGAAATGTACAACCCGTACTTTAATATCATTTGGCAACTTGCCACTCATGCCACCAACTAGGTGAAGAAGGAACTCATCTTCATGCCACCAACCAGGTGATGAAATGTACAACTCGTACTCTCCTTCATGCCACCAACCATGTGATGAAATGTACAACCCGTACTCTAATATCATTTGGCAACTTGCCATTCATGCCACCAACCAGGTGATGAAATGTACAACTCGTACTCTCCTTCATGCCACCAACCAAGTGATGAAATGTACAACCCGTACTCTAATATCATTTGGCAACTTGCCACTCTTGCCACCAACCAGGTGAAGAAGAAACTCATCTTCATGCCACCAACCAGATGATGAAATGTACAACCCGTACTCTCATTCATGCCATCAACCAGATGATGAAATGTACAAACCGTACTCTCCTTTATGCCATTAACCAGGTGATGAAATGTACAACCCGTACTCTAATATTATTTGGCAACTTGCCATTCATGCCACCAACCAAGGGAAGAATGAACTCATCCTCGTGCCACCAACCAGGTGATGAAATGTGATGAAAGGTGATGAAGGAACTCACCTTCGTACCACCAACCAAGTGATGAAAGCAACTCACCATTCATTCCACCTACTAGAAGACGAGTGGTACAACTTGTACATATGAACTCCTAGCATTCACAAATAATAAAAAACCCTCAAGCTTGACAACTTAACTAGGGGAGCACTTATGCCCAACAAGAGTTATAGTCACCAACAAAGTCTTATTACAAGTCAACAACAACTTCAGTGCATGACATACGAAGATCAAGCTATTCAGCCATCTTGCATCTGCTTCAAACATTTCCCCTTTATAACAATGTAAACACTACAACTCGTAGAAAACTTCACACATTCTTGATCAAGACAGTGTGAAGCAAAACCAATTTATAGTGCCAACAAGAGCTTCATCAAAGGAGTTCAACCACAATTCTCAAAAGCTTCACACACTCTTGATCAAGACAGTGTGAAGCAAAACCAATTTATGGTACCAACAAGAGCTTCATCAATGGAGGGCAACCACAATTATCAAAAGCTTCACACACTATTGATAAAGACAATGTGAAGCAAAACCAATTTATGGTGCCAACAAGAGCTTCATTAAAGGAGTTCAACCACAATTCTCAAAAGCTTCACACACTCTTGATCAAGACAGTGTGAAGTAAAACCAATTTATGGTGCTAACAAGAGCTTCATCAATGGAGGGCAACCATAATTCTCAAAAGCTTCACACACTTTTGATCAAGATAGTGTGAAGTAAAACCAATCTATGGTGCCAACAAGAGCTTCATCAAAGGAGTTCAACCACAATTCTCAAAAGCTTCACACACTCTTGATCAAGACAGTGTGAAGCAAAATCAATTTATGGTGCCAACAAGAGCTTCATCAATGGAGGGCAACCATAATTCTCAAAAGCTTCACACAATCTTGATCAAGACAGTGTGAAGCAAAATCAATTTATGGTGCCAACAAAAGCTTTATCAAATGAGTTCAACCATAATTCTCAAAAGCTTCACACACTCTTGATCAAGACAGTGTGAAGCAAAACCAATTTATGGTGCCAACAAAAGCTTCATCAATGGAGGGCAACTACAATTCTCAAACCTTCGAAGCAAATTCAAGACTGTTCGAAGTAAATTCAATTTATATGGTTCATCCAAACCTTCGACTACTACAAAGTGTGGCTTGCATCACAATCTCTTGCTCAACAGTGTGGAAGCAAAATTTATATATGTTGTTTCTCCCACATTTTCAAATTTCTAGTTTCCCCAAAAAAAAAAAAAAAAAGAGGGAAATTCAACAAAGCTTCATCAATGGAGGACAACTA